>NC_057813.1:324379734-324433149 GCF_018294505.1 Triticum aestivum
TTGATTTCGGACCCCTCCACCAAGGGCCACGAAATTCCCCCCTCTTCCTCCATATATACAGCCCTTAGGGCATCGTTTAGACTTTGGGTTTTGTTTAGATTAAAAGTTCGCCATAGCTGCAACTTCGCGTACTTCGTTTGTGTTCAACGACCAGACAAAGGCGTCACAGAACCCCACCTTGATCAATAAAGCTTTCATCTTATATTCGCAATATCCAGATTGCAATCTTAGTTTCTTGCTTGTTCTTCGTTTGCTCGCAGGAAACAGACCCTCGTGGTCAGGTTGATCATGCTCCGGCGTGGTCAATAACCTCTCGGAGTTGGTTTAGCGATTGCTAAGGCGCGACGTCCTCGCACGTTCGTAGTCGGATCGTCAAAGTCGACTGCCACCAAAGCGATATCCACCATCTCATCGAAAGACGGGACACCTTTGCCTCTATCACGGTACTTTCGTGCGTCTTATGCATCATGTGCTTAGACCTTACATTGGAGTATTTGTTGTGGTTTACTTTGATGACATTCTTGTGTTTAGCAAAACAATGAAAGACCATATTAATCATGTTAAATCTGTTTTCCAAACCCTTCGCAAGGAAAGCCTTTATGCAAACTTGAAAAAAATGCACTTTTGGCGTTGACAAAGTGGTTTTCCTGGGTTTTGTTGTCTCTTCAAAAGGTGTTCATGTTGATGAAACTAAGATTCAAGCAATTAAAACTTGGCCCCAACCCACAAATTTGCAACAAGTGAGAAGTTTTCTTGGTCTCGCAGGATTTTATCGCCGATTTGTGAAAAACTTTAGCACAATTGCCGCCCCTTTGCATACCTTGAGTAAGAAGAATGCTCCTTTTGTTTGGGGATCTTTGCAATCTACCGCTTTTGATGAGCTCAAGTCTTTGCTTACTCATGCTCTGATTCTTGCTTTGCCCAATTTTGACAAAACTTTTGAGGTTCATTATGATGCAAGTGGTACCGGAATTGGCGGAGTTTTGATGCAAGAAAAATGAGCCATTGCTTATTTTAGTGAAAAACTCTCCGGTGCTCAACTTAATTATCCCATCTATGACAAAGAATTGTATGCTTTAGTGCGTGTGCTACATGTTTGGGAACATTATCTTAGACCTCATGAGTTTGTCATCCATACCGATCATGAAACGCTTAAGTACCTAAAAGGTCAAACTAAATTGAACAGGCGTCATGCCAAATGGAGTGAATTCATTGAATCTTTTCCTTACGTGATCAAGTACATTAAGGGTAAAGAAAATGTTGTTGCGGATGCCCTTTCACGGATATGCATGCTTGTCACTCAACTTGAGTTGAATGTTATTGGTTTTGAGCATATAAAAGACTTGTATGAGAATGATCCTTCTTTTGCTACTCCTTACGCTAAGTGTTTGACACACACGTCTTGGGACCGATACTACATAAAGGATGATTATCTTATGAGAGCTAACAAACTTTGCATTCCCGAGTCTTCCCTTCGTTTGCTCCTTTTGCAAGAGGCTCATGGAGGCGGACTTATGGGACACTTTGGACGCGACAAGACTTTCGCCACGCTCTCCAAGAACTACTTTTGGCCCAAGATGTTTCGTGATGTCTCACGCTTCACCAACTGTTGCTCTACATGTCGCAAAGCTAAGTCAAAATCTCAATCCCATGTTCTTTGCATGCCCCTTCCCATTCCTTACCAACCTTGGGAAGACATTAGCATGGATTTTATACTTGGTTTGCCTAGAACTCAAAATGGCAAGGATTCCGTCTTTGTTGTTGTGGACAGATTTTCTAAGATGGCACATTTCATTCCTTGCAACAAGATAGACGATGCTTCACATATTGCTAATCTCTTTTGTAGGGAAATCTTGCGACTTCATGGATTGCCAAAGACGATCGTCACCGACCGTGACGTCAAGTTCTTGAGTTACTTTTGGAAGACGCTATGTGCCAAGCTCGGAATCAAGCTCTTGTTCTCATCCGCATACCATCCTCAAACCGACGGCCAAACGGAGGTGATGAACCGGACACTATCCACTCTACTTCGCGTGTTGATCAAGAAGAACATCAAGGAGTGGGAGGCGTGTCTACTCATCGCCGAGTACGCCTACAACCGTGCAAGACATTCGACTACCGGCAAGTCCCCTTTCGAGGTCATCTACGGCTTCAACCCGTTTTCACCATTGGACATTCTACCTCTTCCTCTACAAGAGCGCACCAACATGGATGCAAGTGCACGTGCAAGCTACATCAAGAAGATGCATGAGGATACAAGACACACCATCGAGCACCAAGTACAACGACTAGCAACCAATCTCAACATCAACAAGCAACCCATGGTATTCAACGTTGGTGATCTCGTGTGGCTACACCTTTGCAAGGACTGCTTCCCCAATGAACGCAAGTCTAAGCTTCTCCCTCGAGCCGACGGACCCTTCAAGGTGCTAGCACGCTACAACGACAACGCCTACAAGATTGAACTCCCACGAGACAAGTACACCGTGAGCGACATCTTCAACGTCAAAGACCTCGCGCCTTTCCATGGTGATGTAGATTTTGATCCGAGGTCGGATCTTTCCCAAGGGAGGGGAGATGATGCGGAGCATCCTTCCATCATCCCCGTGGACTCTACTTCGACTACACTTGCTCCAAGAGGACCCATGACAATAGCCCGAGCACGTGCCATCCAATCCGAGGTTAACTGTCTCCTTGTTGAATTTCCCTTTGACCCATTTGAGACATGGCTACTACCTCAAACAGAGACACTTTGTGTGCTCAGGTACCATGAAAGCAGCCAAGGAGAAGGAGTGGTGCAAGATGGACATCCAGATCAAGGAGGCATTCCACCCAGCCTGGGAGGACCGGTACAACCGCCCAACCACCGCCCGGGCGGAACAACCGGCCAGCCACCGCCCAACAACCGGCCGCTATTCTGTGAGCAAGCGGTGCAAGGCCAGTACAGCACCGGTTCTACTGGTTTCTGCCCGAAGACCGGAACAACCGCCCCAACTTCCGGTACAACTGCTGGCTCCTTCGACGCCCACATCCAGAAGCCAGTGCCCGACACCCAGCGGTAGTACCGCCTTCCACCACCGGAACTACCGCCCCTCAGGAGCTCTCAGCGGTACTACCGGCCCCATGACCGGTACTACCGGCCTGCCTGCGCGCAGTGCACTTACCCCTTCGTGACTTAGCACTATATATACTCGTCTCCTAGCTTCGTATTAGGGTTAGCATAGGTTTAGCTCATATTTTGTGTGAGAGCCTTGCTCATCCACTTGGATACTTCTCCTCGGAGCTCAGGACCTCTTCGGAGAAGATCCCCCAAGCGGATTCAAGACCCCTTTCTAGGGAAGACCATCAAGGCGTCCGTACGAAGAAGAACGATTCCTTTGTATCCTTACCTTTGTTGATTGTGGATCATATGTTACTCTATGTTGTCGGTGATCTAGCACTCGTGTGATTGATTACTTGTCGGTTGAGTGTTTCTCTTGTTCTCCCCGTGTTTTCCCTCTAGTTCTTCCGCGTGTTCTTCATGATTCCCCGTAGGATCCCTCCAAACGTGAAAGATCGGCCACTTAGGGTTCTGCCCTACATCATCACGGCCCAAAGAAGTTGCACGCAGGCAGGGGGCACCGGATGTCCGGGCGTCGGGCCGGATGTCCGGTGGCTCGAGAGGTGCCGGATGTCCGGTCTGGAGGTGCCGGAAGTCCGTTGCGTCCGGAGGGGCCAGATGTCCGGTGCGTAGGCCGGATGCCCGGGCTGTCGGGTCCACCTTCAGTGCATTCGGGACGCCTTGTCCGGATATCCGGGCGGGAGGCCGAATTTCCTGTGGGAGGCCGGATGTCCGGGCTGGACGCCGGATGTCCGGTCACTTTAGCTTTCTTCTGCAGGGCTGGCCGGGTAGATCTCCAGGGGCCGGATGTCTGGTGCGTGGAGGCTGCTTTTGCCTTCTTCCATTGGTTCCTTTCTTCCTTGGACTTGGGGTCTTGTTCATGTTCATGTGCATCCTCGGGAGGGTCCTCTTGGTACCTAATCATGCACAACATTCCTGATTGAGGTAGTAGCCATGTCTCGAGAGGATCATATGATATATCATTAAGGAGACAAGTCACCTCGGTCTCGAGAGCTCGAGCTCGTGCTCTAGTCATGTGTCCTCTTGGTGCTTGGTGAGACGACGGAAGGTCCATGGGGATGACCGAAGGATGCTCCGCATCAGAATGGGTCCTAAATGGAACATGGCAATAATAAGCAATGTCTCCACCAAGCTTGCAAATACACATACAAGTGCTAGAGTCAATCAACATGTGTAATGCAAAGCATGGGTCACAAATGCATGGCAAAGGCATAGTAATGAGCATATCTTGCAAAGTGAACATGGCAAGATGGGCATATAATATGTAACAGAGAATAACCCATAGCCAAGTGAGGGCCATGTAGAATGAATGCGCGAAGTTTTTGCGCGAAGAGAGCGGTGGGAAAAACAATCCATGAGATCCTAAGTCCTCATTGCTCTCTAGAGCTTATTTTGTCAACTCGTGGGATTGCGAGGTTGACAAGTATTCATTGGTACCTACACAAAAGAGACACAAACCAAAGAAATTGTGTGCGTGGTAAATGTACACATCATCCATCATGATGTGTATGTGCACATTAGAGTTAGCACAAGATAAGAAATGCTCAAAGAAATTTGATGCATGGTATAAGAACATGTCATCCATCATGAAAGAATAGTTATTATGTATGACACAATGGGGATGCAAATTGAGCATACAATTATATGGCACATCAATAGCATTTTCATTCATGGGGAGCATATGGTGCACACAAGTATGGGGATCATGCAATGAATGGGATGAATCAAAATCTCCTAAAATGCATGAGGAAAGTATGGGGGTCTCCTCATGAGCAATATCACATGGAGAAAATGGACAACATCCAAAACAATGCATATCCGAAGCTATGTGGGCATGGCATGGCATATGAGATAAATGATGCAAAGGCAGCATATCAATATCATCACAAGAAAAAAATGCCAATAACCATGGGCTTGTCATCTATGCCATAAGTGCAAATTGGGTTTATTTTAATGGCATATGCATAGTCACTATGAAGAGATTGCAAATAAGACATATGGTGGATCTCATGCATAGCATATGACAAGTCAAGCGGATTATCAAACATGATGTGACCTAAAGAATTGTCACAAGAAATCCTATGTAACATGGCATCACTACTAATAGACTCCACATGAGAATCATCATACTCATCATAAATGGGCAAATCATCATATGGGGAAATCATACTAGCATGAATTAAGGTACTAGGTGGATCAACATCATGCAAGCAATCAATGTAAAGAATGTCCACTAGTGGGACTTGAGCATCACCTTCACCTATGTTACCTTTTTCATTCCACTCAAGTGGTGTAGGTGAGGTGGGAAAGACCAAATGGTGGTCATCTTCATCTTGATGGAACCATGTGGGGGGTGCATCATATTCCACCATGGACATCGTCTTGTCCAAAGGGAGGACGAAGTCATCGAGGATCGGCGTGTCATCATAAATGGGACCTAGCACCAAATGAGAAGACACAATAGAGGTAGAGGTCAAGTTGTTAGAAATGCAAATGGCCTCACGAGACCTGTCAACTATCTCACTCTCTCTATGTGGTGGTTCACTCACTCCCTCAAAATAGGTGCACTCAAAGTCACATATGGTGGAGTCACTCATCTCACTCAAGTGGTGGGGGTTGTGGCTCTCCTCATGGAATTTGTGGCAACTCATCATATATGGGGATAGTGGTGAAGTCACTCTCACTCTCAATATGGTGGCAAAAGTCACTCAAGTCATCATGCGTCGCCGTGGTCGAAGGGAAAATCCCATGCTCAACCATCTCATCATCGTCGCCGTGGATGAAGGCCGAAGATGGCACATCATCACTCTCGCCTCCTAAGATGGAAGCATCATCCTTGCTCGCCACCTTGTCGCTCGCCTCCAAAGCTTGGTCCTTGAGGGTCTCTGTAGTCGTACTTGTCGCCGCACCATCTTGAAAAAGAGTCGAAGTAGACTCGGCATCATCAATGCCACAAAGAGGGATGGCGGTGAAGTCGAACTTGGGAGCATCGTCTTGGAGCTCGTCGGGCTTGGACATCGTGGTGGTACTAGCCCCATGCTTGTCGTAGAGCTTGATCGCCGCGAAGTGTGCTTGGGGTGGAGAAGCCTTGGCCTTCATGAGTTCTTGTTCCGCCTTGGGAGCACCAATGTAGTAGTCGTCAAAGGACTTGTAGTTCTCGAGGAAGATAGTCTTGGATATGTCGTTGTTCAATCCCATCATGAAGTGGAACTTCATCGAAATGGGGTCGTCCACGCCGGCTCGTCGCAAGGCAATCTTCATCTCCTTGAAGTACTTGTCGATGGACTTGGATCCTTGGATGGTGTTCTCCAATTAGCGTCGAAGTTGTTCCGTGTAGGTTGGAGGCACGAACTCTCGCCGCAAAGCTCTCCTCGTCTTGAGCCAACTTATGTCATAGTACTCTGAAGGTGTGTGAAGCCACCAAGACGAGGCGTAGTCATGGAAGTTTCTTGTGGCGCACTTCACTTGATCTTGGCGAGGAACTTGATGTAGCTTGAGGTAGTCGTCTATCAAACGCTCCCACTCGAGGTACTCCTCTGGTTCTTGCGTTCCATAGAAAGGAATCGCGTGGTCGATGTTGAGGTCGTAGTAGCTCGTGGAAGTCGCGGACTTGAGCTTGGGGAGCTTCTCTTGAGCATGGTCTTGAGGTGCTTGTTGGCGAAGATGCCGAATATCCGAAGGCAAAGATGCCTTGGAGTCGCTTGGCGAAGATGCCAAGAGAGATCGTGAAGTCGTTGAGCGGTTGTTGGTGTTGAGCTCTAGACCTTCATGTTCTTGTTGGTGATGGTGTCGATGCCGATGTGATCTTGCCGTAGATGGTAGCTCGGAGGCATGTGCTCTTGAGCGTCTTCTCGAAGATGAGGAAGATCTCTTGTAGGACTTGATGAGGGCTTTGATCTCCTCCATTTTAGCTTTCATCTTGGCGTCGGAGTTGTTGTTCGTGGCAACGAACTCGTCGTTGTTGTTGTAGACCGAAGGTGAAATGCCTTGCCTATCCATCACAAGACTCGAACAAAGGTGAGTAGGAAATGAGATAAACAGTACCAAGTTACCTTTTTCCAAAGTTGAGGATGTATCCCGTTTCACTCAATGTGAGATGAAAGAATAGTGGAATTGGTACCAGACTTGTTCACTAACACCTATCAAGTAAAGCTTATGGTGTAGCTCGGTGAGGATAGTGGCACAAAAATTTGATGCAAAATGTTAGCAAGAGTCAATAATGTTGAAAGAGATTCACAAATTCGCAAGTGAAACAAGTAGACCAATAGCAATATGTGGCACACGGAAACACACACACGGATAGATAAATGGGGTCATGCAACCAAGGAATGAGCACAAAATGTGGAATCCACGGAAAACGCTCGTGTTGCACAACTCAAGAGAGACGTTAGCACGATTGCTCAATAGGCGGATACGACACTTGTGCACAACCTATAAGATGCAAATTGGATAAACTTTCTATCCCAAGTATGCTATGTATGTATGGTTCCCGGTGTTTCTCACACAATGATCCAAGATGATCAAGTATGATACCATATGATATATTTTGATGCTATGGTTATTGCTTACAAGCTCTTTGCTCTCTTTCTTTTGCTTAAAAGCTTATTCTTTTTTTTGGCCACTTTTGCGCAACGCACAAACTAAGATAGCAATTGTGTATATGCGGGAACAAACTTGCGACAGTAGATATGATACCAATATATGCACCACGATGGTATGGTATGTATGCTATGGGAAGTATAATAACTAATGTGCACAAGTAACATTGCCGGCAATACTCAAATGGCTAGTCTCGATAGACAAGTAACGCAAAATGGGCTAGGGGTTATGATAGAGGCGAGGGTCCCGATCTTTCGATGAGATGATAACTATCGATTTGGTGGAGACGACTTTGACGATCCGACTACAAACGTGCACGACGTTGCGCCTTAGCAATCGCTAAACCAATCTCCTGAGGTTACTGACAATGCCGGAAGCACGGTCAGCCTGACCACGAAGGTCTATTCCTGCAAGCAATTGAAGAACGAGCAAGAATATGATAAAGCAATCTGAATATTGCAAATATATATGAGGTATTGATAATGGTGGGGATCCGTAAGTGGTCTTGGTCTGGTCGTTGGACACAAACAAAGTACACGAAGTTGCAATGGCTAACTTTTAACTAAACAAATCCCAAGGAAAAGCTACTAGATGGATCTACTTATATAGGAGCAAGGGGTGGCGGCCAAGGAGGTGGGAGGACGTCCCAAGGTAGCCTAAAACTAAATCTAGGTCGTACAAGGCCAATGGGCCCAAGTGGAGGTGATGTAACACCTTTGGACTTGTAGTTTGACTCGGATTCTGCTGCAGCATCAGATTGTTTCGTCCACAACTCAACGCTCCGGACGAATTTGAAGATGATTCCAATTGGGTTCGAAAGTGCACGAAATCTAGTTTCCAAAAAAAAAGAATCACCCAATTCGGAGTCCGTATGAAAAACTTGTGTGCGTTTTGAGTCAGGTATGTCTGTGCAGTCCGAATCTGAATCCAGAACGTGAGAGACTTGGACTCTATCTTCTCTTGGGCCAAAAGTGACGTGAGAGAACTTTTTGGACAGCAAATAAACATCTCTTTCTTCCTTATCTTCATATGAGGATTGTACAAATGTCCCATACACCTGCAATTAGACAAAACACAAAAGTGTGTGAAGTATTTTTGTTCTGGATAACATAAATAGATTATTGAATAGTTTGCACTAGAAATCACCTGACAAACATGCATATATGCAATATTTTTGGTCATATCCAAGGTAGTCATGTCCTCATCATCCTCCCCTTCTTGAAAATAAAGCCGTCCTCGGCGTTGCTTAATCTGAAATGTGGCTAACAAAAGAGACAAGGTGTACATGTTGTATATGTATATGTCATCCATTTTTACTTCCCTTGATTTTTGCATATATGACACATGAATAGATGAGTAACTTGCATAGTTCATAAAATCTAAAGCCAAAAAATTAGCACAAGAAGTAGAAGGCATGAAAATATTGCAACTCAGTTTGCACATATAAGTGAAGCTCTTATTCATTTCAAAAGATTGACAATGTTCATCATTAAACCATCCCAACATTGGTGAATAAACCTTACTTGCATCAAATTTACATGCTACAACATGCTTAAATAAGCAAACATGCAATAAGTCATTCAACACAGAATCATCACCAAGATTAGAGGTCATATCAAAATGATTAAACATTGGTTCTTTTGCATCAATAGTTAATTCAATGGGTGCACTCAAAATTGTTGGTATTTCAGTTGTTTGATCACATGGCAAAGTCAAATTATCAACGTAGTCCTCTAAAATAGGTGGTGTGATCAAAATAGTGGGTAGCTCATCAGATGGTGCATTCAAATTGACAAGGCATTCATCATTCTCATGTAGAGATGGAAGATTAGTACCTTTGTCATTACCTCTTATGATCAACTCAGATGATGTAGCCACTCTCGGGGGCGATGTGTCACATGGTGGAGGTGATGTAGTCCTGACAACAACGGATGTGGTTGTCATAGTATGCCTAGTAGTTGAAGGAACAATCATATCAACTCTTGGAATGTGCACCGTGCGCTTGTTCTCCTCGTGGCCAACACATCGTTTTATTTCCTGTTCAGCTTTGCAAGCAAGATGAAACAAATGGTCCATAGGATAACACTCTTCATGAATTGGTATCTCTTGAATATCACGGTTTAATCCTCCCCAAAATCTATCCATAAAATCATCTTCACTTTCTTCTAAAGAGGAATGCAACAAGGTAGTTTGTAAATCATCATAATATTTCGTTACAGTTTCACTACCTTGTTTTAAGTGTTGCAACTTCTTAATCATGTCACGAGTATAATAAGCAGGGACGAAAGTATGTCGCATGGCAAGTTTCAAATCATCCCAAGTAGTAGGTATATAATCAGGGTGTAACCGACAATATTCACTCCACCAAACCAAAGCATAACCAGTGAAAGAACCAACCGCAACCTTAACCTTTTTATGTTCATTGAAATTATGGGAAGCAAATATATTTTTTATGTCGAACTCCCATTCAATATATAAAGCAGGTTTAAAACGGCCATTAAATGGTGGTATAGATACATTAACCTGATCATGTGCATTTGGATGTTTGTGCACCTCTCGTGACGGTTGTGGTATTTGCAAAGGTGGTGGCACGTCTCCCGCGATCGACAAAGCCCATGAATTGACTCTGGATCCTGTCATGATTAGTAGAACAAGAAACAAAACCCAAAAATAATGTTCCTATAACTACTAGGATGTGGTGGTAAAATGCTCACAATAAAGCAAATATCAATGTCTTACAAGTTCTTACCATGCAGCAGGCGGTGATCGGCAACCAGCGGTGTCAAGTAACTCCGAATATTGAGTAAAGCGATTGCCAGGGGAGCGTACGTATACACGGTGTAGAAATATGTGGAGCTGGGTTGGCTATATATGGTAGCAAAAGATTAGCAATAATCAATTCAAAGATGCAATGTTGAATAAACGCTCAACGACGGTACTGTGCTGGTCCTAGGCTAGACCGGACTAGAGACGCGAGCCTAGAACACTAATGAGGTCACGACGTAGCACAACTAGCATCAATGAAGGACACTAAGTAGCTCTTGACAGCAAGATATAAGTGAAGATCACAACGGCAGTGAAGATAATGATGAAAAACAACTGCCAAGCAGGATATACAACAACTCTCTCTCCAACTTTCCTCTTGAAAAGTTTGAGACAATTTTCTGATAAATTCTTTCAAAGAATGCTACTAACTCAAGCTTTCCAATGCAAAAAGAATCACTCAATTCCGAGTTGATATGAGGAGTCAAAGAATTCTAAAACTGGCCTGAAAAATTGGAACAAGCTGTGTTCACGAACTTCGGAGGGAAAAAAGACCTATTTAGAAGCCGATTTTGAGGTGTCAAATATTGAACTAGCTTCTGCAACTATTTAGATGCGGCTCGTCGCTATCTTCAATTTGAGTACTCACGGAGCCAAAACGGACTTCGTATGAGGAAGATACACCTGTTTTACTGAACAGTGCGCAAAATAGATTCCAATCCGAATTCAGGTACGAGATTGATTCTAGATAGATCCAATTTTTTTTCTTCTCTTTTTTTTTTCTCACGCTTTTTTTTTCTTCTCTCTCTTTTTCTTTTTTTTTTCCTTTTTTCTTTTTTTTCTCTATCTTCTTTTTTTCTTTCCAAGACAAACTAGATAAGATGCAGATTGGATCAGGCGAAGATGTGAATGACCTCAACTATGATTACGACAATGAACAGTGTGTAGCATGTGGTGGAAATTAATAGATGGGATGGTGGACAGCGGAAGGGATAATGATGCAGCGGCGGCGTGACTAATGTGAACAGAACTCGAAACTCTAAAGGAACTAGACGCTAAGACCAGCAACTGACACGACGATGCAACCGATAATTCAACTATGCAAGCAATGAATAGAAAATTGCAAAGGCTCAGACTGGCTTGGATAAAGGATGAACAGATCTAACTTTTTTTGTGTGGCTTTTTCTTGGACAATAGGTAAGAAAATAAATCTAATCTAGGAAAACTGGAAATTCTCACCGAGCAACCTGAAAACTGATACCACTTGATAGAGGCGAGGGTCCCGATCTTTCGATGAGATGATAACTATCGATTTGGTGGAGACGACTTTGACGATCCGACTACAAACGTGCACGACGTTGCGCCTTAGCAATCGCTAAACCAACCTCCTGAGGTTACTGACAATGCCGGAAGCACGGCCAGCCTGACCACGAAGGTCTATTCCTGCAAGCAATTGAAGAACGAGCAAGAATATGAGAAAGCATTCTGAATATTGCAAATATATATGAGGTATTGATAATGGTGGGGATTCGTAAGCGGTCTTGGTCTGGTCGTTGGACACAAACAAAGTACACGAAGTTGCAATGGCTAACTTTTAACTAAACAAATCCCAAGGAAAAGCTACTAGATGGATCTACTTATATAGGAGCAAGGGGTGGCGGCCAAGGAGGTGGGAGGACGTCCCAAGGCAGCCTAAAACTAAATCTAGGTCGTACAAGGCCAATGGGCCCAAGTGGAGGTGATGTAACACCTTTGGACTTGTAGTTTGACTCGGATTCTGCTGCAGCATCAGATTGTTTCGTCCACAACTCAACGCTCCGGACGAATTTGAAGATGATTCCAATTGGGTTGGAAAGTGCACGAAATCTAGTTTCCAACAAAAAAAGAATCACCCAATTCGGAGTCCGTATGAAAAACTTGTGTGCGTTTTGAGTCAGGTATGTCTGTGCAGTCCGAATCTGAATCCAGAACGTGAGAGACTTGGACTCTATCTTCTCTTGGGCCAAAAGTGACGTGAGAGAACTTTTTGGACAGCAAATAAACATCTCGTTCTTCCTTATCTTCATATGTGGATTGTACAAATGTCCCATACACCTGCAATTAGACAAAACACAAAAGTGTGTGAAGTATTTTTGTTCTGGATAACATAAATAGATTATTGAATAGTTTGCACTAGAAATCACCTGACAAATATGCATATATGCAATATTTTTGGTCATATCCAAGGTAGTCATGTCCTCATCAGAAGGGGAGGGATAGCATATTTGTTGTCGTGGATAGATTCTCGAAAATGGCACACTTTATACCATGTCATAAAAGCGATGATGCTGTTAATGTTGCTGATTTGTTCTTTCGTGAAATTATTCGCTTGCATGGTGTGCCAAATACTATTGTTTCAGATCGTGATACTAAATTTCTTAGCCACTTTTGGAGATGTTTATGGGCTAAGTTGGGGACTAAACTGCTTTTTAGTACTACTTGTCACCCCCAAACTGATGGACAAACTGAAGTAGTCAATAGAACGTTGTCTACTATGCTTAGGGCTGTTTTGAAGAATAATAAGAAAATGTGGGAGGAATGCTTGCCTCATATTGAATTTGCTTATAATCGTTCATTACATTCTACTACTAAGATGTGCCCTTTTAAAGTTGTGTATGGTTTCCTACCTCGTCCACCTATTGATTTGTTGCCTCTTCCATCTTCGGAGAAGGTTAATTTTGATGCTAAACAACGTGCTGAATTGATTTTAAAAATGCATGAGTTAACTGATGAGGACATGACTACCTTGGATATGACCAAAAATATTGCATATATGCATATTTGTCAGGTGATTTCTAGTGCAAACTATTCAATAATCTATTTATGTTATCCAGAACAAAAATACTTCACACACTTTTGTGTTTTGTCTAATTGCAGGTGTATGGGACATTTGTACAATCCACATATGAAGATAAGGAAGAAAGAGATGTTTATTTGCTGTCCAAAAATTTCTCTCACGTCACTTTTGGCCCAAGAGAAGATAGAGTCCAAGTCTCTCACGTTCTGGATTCAGATTCGGACTGCACAGACACACCTGACTCAAAACAGACACAAGTTTTTCATACGGACTCCGAATTGGGTGATTCTTTTTTTGTTGGAAACTAGATTTCGTGCACTTTCCAACCCAATTGGAATCACCTTCAAATTCGTCCGGAGCGTTGAGTTGTGGACGAAACAATCTGATGCTGCAGCAGAATCCGAGTCAAACTACAAGTCCAAAGGTGTTACATCACCTCCACTTGGGCCCATTGGCCTTGTACGACCTAGATTTAGTTTTAGGCTGCCTTGGGACGTCCTCCCACCTCCTTGGCCGCCACCCCTTGCTCCTATATAAGTAGATCCATCTAGTAGCTTTTCCTTGGGATTTGTTTAGTTAAAAGTTAGCCATTGCAACTTCGTGTACTTCGTTTGTGTCCAACGACCAGACCAAGACCGCTTCCGGATCCCCACCATTATCAATACCTCATATATATTTGCAATATTCAGATTGCTTTATCATATTCTTGCTCGTTCTTCGATTGCTTGCAGGAATAGACCTTCGTGGTCAGGCTGACCGTGCTTCCGGCGTCGTCAGTAGACTCAGGAGATTGGTTTAGCGATTGCTAAGGCGCAAAGTCGTGCACGTTTGTAGTCGGATTGTCAAAGTCGTCTCCACCAAATCGATAGTTATCATCTCATCGAAAGATCGGGACCCTCGCCTCTATCAAGTGGTATCAGTTTTCAGGTTGCTCGGTGAGAATTTCCAGTTTTCCTAGATTAGATTTATTTTCTTACCTATTGTCGAAGAAAAAGCCACACAAAAAAAAGTTAGATCTGTTCATCCTTTATCCAAGCCAGTCTGAGCCTTTGCAATTTTCTATTCATTGCTTGCATAGTTGAATTATCGGTTGCATCGTCGTGTAAGTTGCTGGTCTTAGCGTCTAGTTCCTTTAAAGTTTCGAGTTCTGTTCACATTAGTCACGCCGCCGCTGCATCATTATCCCTTCCGCTGTCCACCATCCCATCTATTAATTTCCACCACGTGCTACGCACTGTTCATTGTCATAATCATAGTTGAGGTCATTCACATCTTCGCCTGATCCAATCTGCATCTTATCTAGCTTGTCTTGGAAAAAAAAAGATAGAGAAAAAAAAGAGAAAAAAGGAAAAAAAAGAAAAAGAGAGAGAAGAAAAAGAAAAAAAAAGCGTGAGAAAAAAAGAGAGAAGAAAAAAAATTGGATCTATCTAGAATCAATCTCGTACCTGAATTCGGATTGGAATCTGTTTTGCGCACTGTTCAGTAAAACAGGTGTATCTTCCTCATACGAAGTCCGTTTTGGCTCCGTGAGTACTCAAATTGAAGCTAGCGACGAGCCGCATCTAAATAGTTGCAGAAGCTAGTTCAATATTTGACACCTCAAAATCGGCTTCTAAATAGGTATTTTTTCCCTCCGAAGTTCATGAACACAGCTTGTTCCAATTTTTCAAGCCAGTTATAGAATTTTTTGACTCTTCATATCACTTCGGAATTGAGTAATTCTTTTTGCATTGGAAAGCTTGAGTTAGTAGCATTCTTTGAAATAATTTATCAGAAAGTTGTCTCAAACTTTTCAAGAGGGAAGTTGGAGAGAGAGTTGTTGTATATCCTGCTTGGCAGTTGTTTTTCATCCTTATCTTCACTGCCGTTGTGATCTTCACTTCTATCTTGCTGTCAAGAGCTACTTAGTATCCTTCATTGATGCTAGTTGTGCTACGCCGTGACCTCATTAGTGTTCTAGGCTCGCGTCTCTAGTCCGGTCTAGCCTAGGACCAGCACAGTACCGTCGTTGAGCGTTTATTCAACATTGCATCATTGAATTGATTATTGCTAATGTTTTGCTACCATATATAGCCAACCCAGCTCCACATATTTCTACACCGTGTATACGTACACTCCCCTGGCAATCGCTTTACTCAATATTCAGAGTTACTTGACACCGCTGGTTGCCGATCACCGCCTGCTGCATGGTAAGAACTTGTAAGACATTGATATTTGCTTTACTGTGAGCGTTTTACCACCACATCCTAGTAGTTATAGGAACATTATTTTTGGGTTTTGTTTCTTGTTCTACTAATCATGACAGGATCCAGAGTCAATTCATGGGCTTTGTCGATCGCGGGAGACGTGCCACCACCTTTGCAAATACCACAACCATCACGAGAGGTGCACAAACATCCAAATGCACATGATCAGGTTAATGTATCTATACCACCATTTAATGGCCGTTTTAAACCTGCTTTATATATTGAATGGGAGTTCGACATAAAAAATATATTTGTTTCCCATAATTTTGATGAACATAAAAAGGTTAAGGTTGCGGTTGGTTCTTTCACTGGTTATGCTTTGGTTTGGTGGAGTGAATATTGTCGGTTACACCCTGATTATATACCTACTACTTGGGATGATTTGAAACTTGCCATGCGACATACTTTCGTCCCTGCTTATTATACTCGTGACATGATTAAGAAGTTGCAACACTTAAAACAAGGTAGTGAAACTGTAACGAAATATTATGATGATTTACAAACTACCTTGTTGCATTCCTCTTTAGAAGAAAGTGAAGATGATTTTATGGATAGATTTTGGGGAGGATTAAACCGTGATATTCAAGAGATACTAATTCATGAAGAGTGTTATCCTATGGACCATTTGTTTCATCTTGCTTGCAAAGCTGAACAGGAAATAAAACGACGTGTTGGCCACGAGGAGAACAAGCGCACGGTGCACATTCCAAGAGTTGATATGATTGTTCCTTCAACTACTAGGCATACTATGACAACCACATCCGTTGTTGTCAGGACTACATCACCTCCACCATGTGACACATCGCCCCCGAGAGTGGCTACATCATCTGAGTTGATCATAAGAGGTAATGACAAAGGTACTGATCTTCCATCTCTACATGAGAATGATGAATGCCTTGTCAATTTGAATGCACCATCTGATGAGTTACCCACTACTTTGATCACACCACCTATTTTAGAGGACTACGTTGATAATTTGACTTTGCCATGTGATCAAACAAC
Source organism: Triticum aestivum (assembly GCF_018294505.1). Lineage (NCBI taxonomy): Eukaryota > Viridiplantae > Streptophyta > Magnoliopsida > Poales > Poaceae > Triticum > Triticum aestivum. Next base: position 324,396,302 of record NC_057813.1, read on the forward strand.
TGAAATACCAACAATTTTGAGTGCACCCATTGAATTAACTATTGATGCAAAAGAACCAATGTTTAATCATTTTGATATGACCTCTAATCTTGGTGATGATTCTGTGTTAAATGACTTATTGCATGTTTGCTTATTTAAGCATGTTGTAGCATGTAAATTTGATACAAGTAAGGTTTATTCACCAATGTTGGGATGGTTTAATGATGAACATTGTCAATCTTTTGAAATGAATAAGAGCTTCACTTATATGTGCAAACTGAGTTGCAATATTTTCATGCCTTCTACTTCTTGTGCTAATTTTTTGGCTTCAGATTTTATGAACTATGCAAGTTACTCATCTATTCATGTGTTATATATGCAAAAATCAAGGGAAGTAAAAATGGATGACATATACATATACAACATGTACACCTTGTCTCTTTTGTTAGCCACATTTCAGATTAAGCAACGCCGAGGACGGCTTTATTTTCAAGAAGGGGAGGATGATGAGGACATGACTACCTTGGATATGACCAAAAATATTGCATATATGCATATTTGTCAGGTGATTTCTAGTGCAAACTATTCAATAATCTATTTATGTTATCCAGAACAAAAATACTTCACACACTTTTGTGTTTTGTCTAATTGCAGGTGTATGGGACATTTGTACAATCCACATATGAAGATAAGGAAGAAAGAGATGTTTATTTGCTGTCCAAAAAGTTCTCTCACGTCACTTTTGGCCCAAGAGAAGATAGAGTCCAAGTCTCTCACGTTCTAGATTCAGATTCGAACTGCACAGACACACCTGACTCAAAACGCACACAAGTTTTTCATACGGACTCCGAATTGGGTGATTCTTTTTTTGTTGGAAACTAGATTTCGTGCACTTTCCAACCCAATTGGAATCACCTTCAAATTCGTCCGGAGCGTTGAGTTGTGGACGAAACAATCTGATGCTGCAGCAGAATCCGAGTCAAACTACAAGTCCAAAGGTGTTACATCACCTCCACTTGGGCCCATTGGCCTTGTACGACCAAGATTTAGTTTTAGGCTGCCTTGGGACGTCCTCCCACCTCCTTGGCCGCCACCCCTTGCTCCTATATAAGTAGATCCATCTAGTAGCTTTTCCTTGGGATTTGTTTAGTTAAAAGTTAGCCATTGCAACTTCGTGTACTTCGTTTGTGTCCAACGACCAGACCAAGACCGCTTACGAATCCCCACCATTATCAATACCTCATATATATTTGCAATATTCAGATTGCTTTATCATATTCTTGCTCGTTCTTCGATTGGTTGCAGGAATAGACCTTCGTGGTCAGGCTGACCGTGCTTCCGGCATCGTCAGTAACCTCAGGAGATTGGTTTAGCGATTGCTAAGGCGCAACGTCGTGCACGTTTGTAGTCGGATCGTCAAAGTCGTCTCCACCAAATCGATAGTTATCATCTCATCGAAAGATCGGGACACCCTCGCCTCTATCACAATGCAATTTGCAAGGGGAATATACAATGGTGTCGTCGAGGTTACCGTCCTTGGTGATGATGAGAGGCGCTGTTGCCGATGTCGACCCGTTCCTAGTTAGCCAAAACACCCTAGGAAACGGAGAAACCGCAAACTCAAAATCTCCAAAGTCAAATGTCAAATGGTGGTAGCGGAAAGCGGTGGTGGTTTGCACTTGGCAATGCGGAAGTGGAACGATGGGTTATGCGAGTTGAAGTTTAAGTTGCCGTCCCTAAGTAGCCAAAACACCTTACGAGACACAACTCACAACTCAAACAAAATTGGGTTAAGTTGGGGTGGAAATGTATAGTGGGCACGTCTATGCGGAAGTGGAGGTGGTGGTTGATGAAGAAGCAATTGTCCCTAAGTAGCCGAAAGACCTTAGGAGACTCGAATCATTACTCAGTCAACCACTAATGCTATGGGGACCAACATGGGTTAGGTTGCCGAAGTCGGTGGTGGCTATGCGGATGATATGGTGGAAGCCTGATGCGGAGCATCCCATGTTCATCCCCATGTACACTCCGACTACTCTCCAAACCCCAAGTGGACATATGACGAGACCTCGAACATACGCCATTGGACACAAGGTGAACTCGCTCCTCTCCGAACCATCACTTTCTACATGTGAGATATGGCTACTACCTCCAACGTGTGTTCTATGCATGATCAGGTACTTGGAGGAAAGCCACGAAGCCACCACATCCAATGGAACAGCTAGCGAGGACGCCAAGTACAAGGACCCAGAGAAGAAGCTGCGTGAAGCTACAGCCACCAGACAATCGGCCCAGCCTGGACGTCCGGCCCCTGAGGACCCGAGCCGAATCCACGGACGACCGGAGCCACCGGACGTCCGACGACTCCCAGCGCCCAGACGACCGCCAGACACCGGACGTCCGACACTCTCCAGCGCCCGGACGACCGGCGCCGACCGGACGTCCGACACCACCTGTCCAGAGCCAAAATGCCGGACGCCCGACATGCACTGGACGACCGGACCCTCACGAGCCACCGGACGTCCGGTACCCATCGGACGTTCGACGCCTGTGCGCTGCCATGTGTTGGGCCGCAACCCATGTACCCCTTCACTTACCCCTTCATGGCCCTAGGCTATATATACTCCTCCACCTCCTCCTGGTTAGGTTTAGCGTTGATTGAGCTCAAGTTAGAGACAGAGCTTCGCTCATCCATCGGATCTCCTCCTCGTGAGAGACCGCTGCCTCATCGGAGAAGATCCTATCAGATTCAAGACCCCCTCTGATAGAGGCAATGGTGTCCCGTCTTTCGATGAGATGATGGATATCGCTTTGGTGGAAGTCGACTTTGACGATCCGACTACGAACGTGCGAGGACGTCGCGCCTTAGCAATCGCTAAACCAACTCCGAGAGGTTATTGACCACGCCGGAGCACAATCAACCAGACCACGAGGGTCTGTTTCCTGCGAGCAAACGAAGAATAAGCAAGAAACTGAGATTGCAATCTGGATATTGCGAATATAAGATGAAAGCTTTATTGATCAAGGTGGGGTTCTGTGACGCCTTTGTCTGGTCGTTGAACACAAAGGAAGTACGCGAAGTTGCAGCTATGGCGAACTTTTAATCTAAACAAAACCCAAAGTCTAAACGATGCCCTAAGGGCTGTATATATGAAGGAAGAGGGGGGGGGGGAATTTCGTGGCCCTTGGTGGAGGGGTCCGAATTCAACCCTATCTCTTGTTTCCCCACACATACGGACTCTAAAAATAGCCTATACTTATGTATTTCGAAATTACATGGGCCTGGCCCAATAATAAGGTGACGCAGCACCTAAAATAGCCTCGGGACGAAATTTATGAAGTGGCATCTTGTATATTTCGTCCAAGGCTTCATGCACCCATTATGGTGGCTTCAAACTCGTGAAATCATCACTTGTAACTCCGTTCTTGTTCCCCTTGCGCATGCCATCATCTCCATGCTTGTTCTTGCTCTAATGTTCATCCTTCTCCAAGCTAGGCCCTTCATTTGTAAGCAAAACAAATGTATCCAATTTAGGCAGCATCATATTCTCATGAACATTAGAATCATTACCAAGAAACGAAAGTACCTGGTAATTTAGTTGGCGTGCACGAGCTCTAGTAATTGGTCCAGTATGTATAGCAGCAGGGGCTGTGGGTGTAACAATTGTATTGATGTCCTCATCACCCTCGTGGGAAGATCCCCTTGTGAATTCAAGACCTCCTCACGGAGAAGATCGGTTACCTATGTATCCTTACCTTTGTTGACTTTGTATCTCGTGCTACTTGTGCTTCGATGATCTAGACCTTGTGTGATTGATCTCTTGTCGGTTGAGTGTTTCTCTCGTTCCTCCCTGTGTTTTCCTCGTGTTCTTCCGTGCGTTCTTCGTGATTCCCTGTAGGATCCACTCCAAACGTGAAAGATCGTCCACATAGGGTTCCACCCTACATCAAAGCCCTAGGCAAAGATGCCAAAGTTCCAAAAATTTGATGGAGTCAAATGATTTTGGTGGTATTTTTGTGGGAAGAGGGATGTCAAGAGCTTCAAAATGAGCTAAAGAACATCAAAATTGGAGTTCGGATGAATTAGTTATGGCCGAAACAAGAATCAGCTGAAGTCAATATCTACAGGTTACGGACGTCCGTAAATGGACGGATGTCCGGTCGCCAGACGTCCGGTCGGGTCAAAAATCCGTAAATTCAGCTCGGGTTTGGGGTTCCGGTCGTCCGGGAAAGGTCGGACGTCCGGTGCTTCGTGAGGGTCCGGGCGTCCGTAAAACGCCGGTCGTCCGGTGGGTCGGGGCCAACGTGAGATCCGAGATCCGGGGCGCGATTTTGGGCAGAAAATGGAGATTTCAGGGTCAAAATTGATGAGATTCCGTGGATGGAAGATGGGGAAACTTGGGGAAATGCTAGATCCACTTGAAACCAAGCAAATCCACGGATCAAAATACGCAAAACATCATCAAACCAACAAATCACAAAAAAAATTGGGGCTATTTCTGGTGGGGAGTTTTGGATTTTGGGGAAGAACACAACAAAACAAGGCTAGAAAACGGTGGGAGGGACTCCAAATATGTGATCAACGTGGCTCATGATACCATATGACATGGGGCAAACCCGGTGTAGGCTGATCTTTCACGTTTGGAGTGGGATCCCTTGAAGAACACGACTAACACGGGGAAGAACGGGGAGAAATCACAAGGGGAAACACTCAAGAACAAGTCCAATCACACATCCACTAGACAATCAAACACACAAGATCCACAAGGTACATGAACAACAAAGAGAAAGATACAAGGTAGAGTTCATCCCAAATCCTATGAAGGAGATGAGGGCTTGAATCCTAGAAGGATCTTCCCACGAAGGGGGGCTTGAATCCCGCGGGATCTTCTCACATGGAGGTCTTGAAGTCCATGGGAGTGGTAGTCTCTCTCTCTCAAGAGTAGAGGTAGGAGCAAAGCTCACCTAAGGATGAGCTATCATATTTGCTAACCCTAGAAAGGATGAGGGGAAGGTCTATTTATAGTCTAAGCCACGAAGGGGTAAGTGGGAGAGGGATACAAGGCCAAAGGCCCGGCTGCGCACAAGCAGTGTCGGACGTCCGGTCGCTCGTGGGGGTCCAGATGTCCGGAGGGCGTCGGACTTCCGACGTTTTGGCTCTGGACAGGAGGTGTCGGTCGTTCGGTCGGCATCGGTCGTCCGGTCGCTGGTACTTGTCGGACGTTCGGTGGTCGTTGGTCGTCTGGCCGCTGTACCGTCTTCGTCTGGCTGGGTGGAAGGTGTATCAGACATCCGGTGGACGCCGGTCGTCCGGGCGCTGTAGAGTGTCGGGCGTCCGGTGGCACGTCGGTCGTCCGGCCGCTGTAGACGCCGCAGCTCCGTCTTCTTCCGTCTTCTCTTCCATGCTTCCCTCGCGGATGGTGTAGTTGTTCCTTGGCGCTTGCGCTCCTCCTCAACATCCGTGAAGCTCCGACAATAACTATGCATGCACACGGGAGAAGTGTCAAGTAGTACACCATCCTCGAAGGGGTCAAGTGAGCATGTGTAAAGGAGAAGATTCACCTTTGTGTATGTGAAGTAGAGGCCGCACGTGTCACTTGCCAAACGGACTCTTGACATGGTGATGACCATAGGATGCTCCGCATCAGGTAGCGATGGCTGTCGGCACCGTGGAACCAAATCTAGGAGGGTAGACGATGGTGGCGGGGCACGGTGGACGAGACGGTCGTAGGAGCGGCGCCGGCAAGGTGAACGAAGCAGGGATGAAGCGAGAGGACGGGATGCAAGGATCGCGGTCTGAAGCCGTGGATGAGAGAGGTCGGTCTCTTGTAATGGACGGCGGCGGTGGCGTATCAGCTCCGGCATGGTGGAGGAGGACGGCGGTGGATGGGGTGGCGGGCGGCGGTGGATAGAGGAGGGTGGGGTGGAAAGGGTGTTTTGGCGCCCACGGAGTACGAATGGGGAAAAGGGAGGTAGAGAGGAAGGGGGGAAACATGTATTCAGGGCGCGCTTGTCTCAAATGTGAGGAAATTTACAAACTTAGCCCCCGTTTCAAATTTCTACTACATCACAGCAACACTAGTCGGTTGGGGATAGGACGGTAATCTCGCATACACCGAATATTTGCCGTCGAGAGTTTGTTTTTGGCGCCCACTGTGTATATGAATATGAATCGGGGAGGGAGTCGATTTCGGCCAAGGACACACTATGTTTTGGCGCCCATCGTGTATGAATCCGGGTGAGAGGCGGTTACGTCACATTTGGGTGAAATTACAAACCTACCCCTATCAAAACCTATAGAAATCCAGCAGATAGGCTTTGCGTGGCAGGGATAGGTAGTAGTAATTTCCATCTCGCAGATTGTGGTTTCGGACGGTTACTGTGACTTTCCCCGCTTCCTTCAAATTTTGCACAGTGCACATTTACGCTCGTGCCAACTCAATTCGAATCCCGTTTGTTTTCTATTTTTTTTGGGCGGGATCCATTTTCAATTGGAATTACATTCTATATACATCATTTTTTTATATATACTTTCAAAAGAACAACACCATCTATACATAAATATGGTTTACAAATGGCATGATCTCAGATTCATAAGGTTGTATCCATCAATGTGGATTTTCAAATATTTGAAACCACTTTATGTTGAAATCCAAAGTATGCATTCCTCGCTAACTGTCTCCAATTAATGTGTGTTTCATGCGGGTTTTTTTTACTTCTCAAACATGTATAATGTGTTTCACACACGCAACATATAGTGTAATCCCGTCTAGACATTAATTGCATATAAACCATGCATTGTTTGTAATTAAAGAATCTGTGGATCACCAATATTGATAAACTATATAACATTACACGTGTGCCCAAATTCAAATGAATATGCATGTCTGATACACCAATTTGCGTTATGATATTATTGATATCGTGATCTCCAGTTTAAATATTTGAATCCCCTTTAATCCAGATATTCGTCTCATATAGCTATCACTCATGCTTATATAGGACTATCTCTCTGGACCTATATGCGTTCATCATCTCTCAAGTATCTCTCGTGCTACATGTATGTCGACAATGATCTTTTATCTTCGTAACACACTGATGGTACTCTCTCCCTCGACCTTCATCACTCTATCTCTCTCTAAGTATATATCGCTCCCTGCTATGTGTCTCTAACTATGATTCTCCATGTGGAATCTCTTTCTCTCACACAAACACAAAACTTTGTCTCCCGGGGTCTCATTTCTCTCTACTATTTGATGAGGACATGACTACCTTGGATATGACCAAAAATATTGCATATATGCATATTTGTCAGGTGATTTCTAGTGCAAACTATTCAATAATCTATTTATGTTATCCAGAACAAAAATACTTCACACACTTTTGTGTTTTGTCTAATTGCAGGTGTATGGGACATTTGTACAATCCACATATGAAGATAAGGAAGAAAGAGATGTTTATTTGCTGTCCAAAAAGTTCTCTCACGTCACTTTTGGCCCAAGAGAAGATAGAGTCCAAGTCTCTCACGTTCTGGATTCAGATTCGGACTGCACAGACATACCTGACTCAAAACGCACACAAGTTTTTCATACGGACTCCGAATTGGGTGGTTCTTTTTTTGTTGGAAACTAGATTTCGTGCACTTTCTATCCCAATTGGAATCACCTTCAAATTCGTCCGGAGCGTTGAGTTGTGGACGAAACAATCTGATGCTGCAGCAGAATCCGAGTCAAACTACAAGTCCAAAGGTGTTACATCACCTCCACTTGGGCCCATTGGCCTTGTACGACCTAGATTTAGTTTTAGGCTGCCTTGGGACGTCCTCCCACCTCCTTGGCCGCCACCCCTTGGTCCTATATAAGTAGATCCATCTAGTAGCTTTTCCTTGGGATTTGTTTAGTTAAAAGTTAGCCATTGCAACTTCGTGTACTTCGTTTGTGTCCAACGACCAGACCAAGACCGCTTACGGATCCCCACCTTTATCAATACTTCATATATACTCGCAATATTCGGATTGCTTTTATCATATTCTTGCTTGTTCTTCGATTGCTTGCAGGAATAGACCTTCGTGGTCAGGTTGATTGTGCTCCAGCGTGGTCAATAACCTCTCGGAGTTGGTTTAGCGATTGCTAAGGCGCAACGTCGTGCATGTTTGTAGTCGGATCGTCAAAGTCGTCTCCACCAAATCGATAACTTATCATCTCATCGAAAGATCGGGACACCCCGCCTCTATCAAGTGATGATGAGGACATGACTACCTTGGATATGACCAAAAATATTGCATATATGCATATTTGTCAGGTGATTTCTAGTGCAAACTATTCAATAATCTATTTATGTTATCCAGAACAAAAATACTTCACACACTTTTGTGTTTTGTCTAATTGCAGGTGTATGGGACATTTGTACAATCCACATATGAAGATAAGGAAGAAAGAGATGTTTATTTGCTGTCCAAAAAGTTCTCTCACGTCACTTTTGGCCCAAGAGAAGATAGAGTCCAAGTCTCTCACGTTCTGGATTCAGATTCGGACTGCACAGACATACCTGACTCAAAACGCACACAAGTTTTTCATACGGACTCCGAATTGGGTGGTTCTTTTTTTGTTGGAAACTAGATTTCGTGCACTTTCTATCCCAATTGGAATCACCTTCAAATTCATCCGGAGCGTTGAGTTGTGGACGAAACAATCTGATGCTGCAGCAGAATCCGAGTCAAACTACAAGTCCAAAGGTGTTACATCACCTCCACTTGGGCCCATTGGCCTTGTACGACCTAGATTTAGTTTTAGGCTGCCTTGGGACGTCCTCCCACCTCCTTGGCCGCCACCCCTTGGTCCTATATAAGTAGATCCATCTAGTAGCTTTTCCTTGGGATTTGTTTAGTTAAAAGTTAGCCATTGCAACTTCGTGTACTTCGTTTGTGTCCAACGACCAGACCAAGACCGCTTACGGATCCCCACCTTTATCAATACTTCATATATACTCGCAATATTCGGATTGCTTTTATCATATTCTTGCTTGTTCTTCGATTGCTTGCAGGAATAGACCTTCGTGGTCAGGTTGATTGTGCTCCAGCGTGGTCAATAACCTCTCGGAGTTGGTTTAGCGATTGCTAAGGCGCAACATCGTGCACGTTTGTAGTCGGATCGTCAAAGTCATCTTCACCAAATCAATAGTTATCATCTCATCGAAAGATCGGGACACCCCGTCTCTATCAAGTGGTATCAGTTTTCAGGTTGCTCGGTGAGAATTTCCAGTTTTCCTAGATTAGATTTATTTTCTTACCTATTGTCCAAGAAAAAGCCACAAAAAAGAGTTAGATCTATTCATCCTTGGTCCAAGCCAGTCTGAGCCTTTGCAATTTTCTTTTCATTGCTTGCATAGTTGAATTATCGGTTGCATCGTCGTGTCGAGTTGCTGGTCTTAGTGTCTAGTTTCTTTAGAGTTTCGAGTTCTGTTCACATTAGTCACGCAGCCGCTGCATCATTATCCCATCCGCTGTCCACCATCCAATCCACCAATTTCCACCACGTGCTACGCACTGTTTATTGTCATAATCATAGTTGAGGTCACTCACATCTTCGCCTGATCGAATCTGCATCTTATCTAGTTTGTCTTGGAAAGAGGGAGAAAAAGAAGATAAAGAAAAAAAAAAGAGAAAAAAGGAAAGAAAAAAAAAGAAAAAGAGGGAGAAGAAAAAAAAAAGCGTGAGAAAAAAAAGAGAGAAGAAAAAAAATTGGATCTATCTAGAATCAATCTCGTACCTGAATTCGGATTGGAATCTGTTTTGTGCACTGTTCAGTAAACAGCTTGGCTATTGTTTCACATCATTATCTTTACTGCCGTTGTGATCTTCACTTATATCTTGCTGTCCAGAGCTACTTTGTATCCTTCATTGATGCTGGTTGTGCTACGACGTGACCTCATTAGTGTTCTAGGCTCGCGTCTCTAGTTCGGTCTAGCCTAGGACCAGCACAGTACCGTCGTTGAGCGTTTATTCAACATTGCATCTTTGAATTGATTATTGCTAATCTTTTGCTACCATATATAGCCAACCCAGCTCCACATATTTCTACACCGTGTATACGTACGCTCCCCTGGCAATCGCTTTACTCAATATTCGGAGTTACTTGACACCGCTGGTTGCCGATCACTGCCTGCTGCATGGTAAGAACGTGTAAGACATTGATATTTGCTTTACTGTGAGCGTTTTACCACCACATCCTAGTAGTTATAGGAACATTATTTTTGGGTTTTGTTTCTTGTTCTACTAATCATGACAGGATCCAGAGTCAATTCATGGGCTTCGTCGATCGCGGGAGACGTGCCACCACCTTTGCAAATACCACAACCGTCACGAGAGGTGCACAAACATCCAAATGCACATGATCAGGTTAATGTATCTATACCACCATTTAATGGCCGTTTTAAACCTGCTTTATATATTGAATGGGAGTTCGACATAAAAAATATATTTGCTTCCCATAATTTCGATGAACATAAAAAGGTTAAGGTTGCGGTTGGTTCTTTCACTGGTTATGCTTTGGTTTGGTGGAGTGAATATTGTCGGTTACACCCTGATTATATACCTACTACTTGGGATGATTTGAAACTTGCCATGCGACATACTTTCGTCCCTGCTTATTATACTCATGACATGATTAAGAAGTTGCAACACTTAAAACAAGGTAGTGAAACTGTAACAAAATATTATGATGATTTACAAACTACCTTGTTGCATTCCTCTTTAAAAGAAAGTGAAGATGATTTATGGATAGATTTTGGGGAGGGTTAAACCGTGATATTCAAGAGATACTAATTCATGAAGAGTGTTATCCTATGGACCATTTGTTTCATCTTGCTTGCAAAGCTAAACAGGAAATAAAACGACGTGTTGGCCACGAGGAGAACAAGCGCACGGTGCACATTCCAAGAGTTGATATGATTGTTCCTTCAACTACTAGGCATACTATGACAACCACATCCGTTGTTGTCAGGACTACATCACCTCCACCATGTGACACATCGCCCCCGAGAGTGGCTACATCATCTGAGTTGATCATAAGAGGTAATGACAAAGGTACTGATCTTCCATCTCTACATGAGAATGATGAATGCCTTGTCAATTTGAATGCACCATCTGATGAGCTACCCACTACTTTGATCACACCACCTATTTTAGAGGACTACGTTGATAATTTGACTTTGCCATGTGATCAAACAACTGAAATACCAACAATTTTGAGTGCACCCATTGAATTAACTATTGATGCAAAAGAATCAATGTTTAATCATTTTGATATGACCTCTAATCTTGGTGATATTTCTGTGTTAAATGACTTATTGCATGTTTGCTTATTTAAGCATGTTGTAGCATGTAAATTTGATGCAAGTAAGGTTTATTCACCAATGTTGGGATGGTTTAATGATGAACATTGTCAATCTTTTGAAATGAATAAGAGCTTCACTTATATGTGCAAACTGAGTTGCAATATTTTCATGCCTTCTACTTCTTGTGCTAATTTTTTGGCTTTAGATTTTATGAACTATGCAAGTTACTCATCTATTCATGTGTCATATATGCAAAAATCAAGGGAAGTAAAAATGGATGACATATACATATACAACATGTACACCTTGTCTCTTTTGTTAGCCACATTTCAGATTAAGCAACGCCGAGGACGGCTTTATTTTCAAGAAGGGGAGGATGATGAGGACATTACTACCTTGGATATGACCAAAAATATTGCATATATGCATATTTGTCAGGTGATTTCTAGTGCAAACTATTCAATAATCTATTTGTGTTATCCAGAACAAAAATACTTCACACACTTTTGTGTTTTGTCTAATTGCAGGTGTATGGGACATTTGTACAATCCACATATGAAGATAAGGAAGAAAGAGATGTTTATTTGCTGTCCAAAAAGTTCTCTCACGTCACTTTTGGCCCAAGAGAAGATAGAGTCCAAGTCTCTCACGTTCTGGATTCAGATTCGGACTGCACAGACATACCTGACTCAAAACGCACACAAGTTTTTCATACGGACTCCGAATTGGGTGGTTCTTTTTTTGTTGGAAACTAGATTTCGTGCACTTTCTATCCCAATTGGAATCACCTTCAAATTCGTCCGGAGCGTTGAGTTGTGGACGAAACAATCTGATGCTGCAGCAGAATCCGAGTCAAACTACAAGTCCAAAGGTGTTACATCACCTCCACTTGGGCCCATTGGCCTTGTACGACCTAGATTTAGTTTTAGGCTGCCTTGGGACGTCCTCCCACCTCCTTGGCCGCCACCCCTTGGTCCTATATAAGTAGATCCATCTAGTAGCTTTTCCTTGGGATTTGTTTAGTTAAAAGTTAGCCATTGCAACTTCGTGTACTTCGTTTGTGTCCAACGACCAGACCAAGACCGCTTACGGATCCCCACCTTTATCAATACTTCATATATACTCGCAATATTCGGATTGCTTTTATCATATTCTTGCTTGTTCTTCGATTGCTTGCAGGAATAGACCTTCGTGGTCAGGTTGATTGTGCTCCAGCGTGGTCAATAACCTCTCGGAGTTGGTTTAGCGATTGCTAAGGCGCAACATCGTGCACGTTTGTAGTCGGATCGTCAAAGTCATCTTCACCAAATCAATAGTTATCATCTCATCGAAAGATCGGGACACCCCGTCTCTATCACTATTCCCATGTGTGCCACTCGCACACCCCTCATACAGAGATGTCTTTCGCTCCTTAGATATGAGAACCTACGACTCTTCCTCTTAAATATCTCTTTCTCACACACAAACACAAACTCTGTCTCCCAGGGTCTCATATTTCTCCATTGTTCTCTTGTATGCCGCTCACACACACTCTCTCTCCCTAGATATATCTTGTGTTCCCTCATATGTCTCTCTAGCTGTCACTCTCGTTGTGAAATATCTTTCTCTCTCGCAGACACAAAACTCCGTCTCTCGGGATATCATTTCTCTCTAATATCTGTTTGTATGTGACTCACATGCACCCTCTCTCTATCTCTCTCACACCCACACACATAACTCAGCCTTCTGATCCACTCGACTCCTATCTCTAACGCACACTAGCTAGCATCTTTATCTTTCTATTTATCTGTTTCTCCATCAACCTTTTTTCTCGCCCTCACTCTTGATTCCTATCACGCACACTACATATGTTTCTCTCTACATGCAGTCAAGTGCCCTCTCACACACATATATAACTTCACCCTCTGAACCACCCGGCGGTCATCTCCAACACCCAAACTAGCGGATGTCCCTCTAGCTAGCATCTCCATCTCTGTATCTATCTATAGTTTCTCCGTCAACATTTCTTTCTCGCACGGAGTCTTGCTTCCTATCACCCACACTATATATGTCTCTCCATACATATGCATTTATAGGTTGATCTCTTTTGCACAATCGTTGTGCCTCACTCCCTCTGCTCGCCATAGATGCATGCTCCAGCCCACGCCACTATCTCTTAAAGAGAAAAACACATGCTCAATTGTCGGGCCTTCTTCCCTGCATTCTCACATGCATGCATATTGTCATACCGATCCATCTCTCCCATGTCGTTGATCTTATGACTTATGTCTTCTTTCTTTTATCTCGATCATGCGCGCGCACACACACACACACACATCCCACATATACATGAATACCTCACACACATGCACGTTCAAGGTCTCTATGTCTCCATACGTAGTTAATTACCCTCAATCCTAACGCCACATTGAATCGTTCTCCTCTTTTGTGCACATAACTTCCGCCTGGATGGGTAAAACACACACACTGATAGAGGCAAAGGTGTCCCGTCTTTCGATGAGATGGTGGATTTCGCTTTGGTGGAAGTCGACTTTGACGATCCGACTACGAACGTGTGAGGACGTCGCGCCTTAGCAATCGCTAAACCAACTCCGAGAGGTTATTGACCACGCCGGAGCACGATCAACCTCACCACGAGGGTCTGTTTCCTGCGAGCAAACGAAGAACAAGCAAGAAACTAAGATTGCAATCTGGATATTGCGAATATAAGATGAAAGCTTTATTGATCAAGGTGGGGTTCTGTGACGCCTTTGTCTGGTCGTTGAACACAAACGAAGTACTCGAAGTTGCAGCTATGGCGAACTTTTAATCTAAACAAAACCCAAAGTCTAAACGATGCCCTAAGGGCTGTCTATATGGAGGAAGAGGGGGGAATTTCGTGGCCCTTGGTGGAGGGGTCCGAAATCAACCCTATCTCTTGTTTCCCCACACATACGGACTCTAAAAATAGCCTATACTTATGTATTTAGAAATTACATGGGCCTGGCCCAATAATAAGGTGACGCAACACCTAAAATAGCCTCGGGACGAAATTTATGAAGTGGCATCTTGTATATTTCATCCAAGGCTTCATGCACCCATTATGGTGGCTTCAAAGTCCTGAAATCATCACTTGTAACTCCGTTCTTGTTCCCCTTGCGCATGCCATCATCTCCATGCTTGTTCTTGCTCCAATGTTCATCCTTCTCCAAGTTAGGCCCTTCATTTGTAAGCAAAACAAATGTATCCAATTTAGGCAGCATCATATTCTCATGAACATTAGAATCATTACCAAGAAACGAAAGTACCTGGTAATTTAGTTGGCGTGCACGAGCTCTAGTAATTGGTCCAGTATGTATAGCAGCAGGGGCTGTGGGTGTAACAATTGTATTGATGTCCTCATCATCCTCCCCTTCTTGAAATGAAGTCGTCCTCGACGGAAGTTCATCTTCCTCACCCAAATAAGGCTTCAAATCTGCAATGTTAAAAGTGGGACTAACCCCAAAATCTGCAGGCAGCTCAAGTTTATATGCATTATCATTTATTTTATCTAACACCTTAAAGGGACCATCAGCACGTGGCATTAACTTTGATTTGCGCAAATCAGGAAATCTATCCTTACGCAAATGTAACCAAACAAGATCTCCAGGTGCAAACACAACATGTTTTCTACCCTTATCTCCAGCAAGTTTATATTTAGCATTCATGCGCTCAATGTTTTCCTTAGTTAACTCATGCATTTTTAAAATCAATTCAGCACGTTGTTTAGCATCAAAATTAACCTTCTCCGAAGATGGAAGAGGCAACAAATCAATAGGTGCACGAGGTAGGAAACCATACACAACTTCAAAAGGGCACATCTTAGTAGTAGAATGCAATGAACGATTATAAGCAAATTCAATATGAGGCAAGCATTCCTCCCACATTTTCTTATTATTCTTCAAAACAGCCCTAAGCATAGTAGACAACGTTCTATTGACTACTTCAGTTTGTCCATCAGTTTGGGGGTGACAAGTAGTACTAAAAAGCAGTTTAGTCCCCAACTTAGCCCATAAACATCTCCAAAAGTGGCTAAGAAATTTAGTATCACGGTCTGAAATAATAGTATTTGGCACACCATGCAAGCGAATAATTTCACGAAAGAACAAATCAGCAACATTAACAGCATCATCGCTTTTATGACATGGTATAAAGTGTGCCATTTTCGAGAATCTATCCACGACAACAAATATGCTATCCCTCCCCTTCTTTGTTCGAGGTAAACCTAAAACAAAGTCCATAGATATATCCTCCCAAGGAACACTAGGTACAGGCAAAGGCATATATAAACCATGAGGATTGAGTCGTGACTTAGCTTTTTGACATGTAGTGCATCGAGCAATAAAACGCTCAACATCCCGTCTCATCTTTGGCCAAAAGAAATGTGTAGCAAGTACGTCCTCCGTCTTCTTCACGCCAAAGTGTCCCATTAATCCTCCTCCATGCGCCTCCTGCAACAACAAAAGACGAACGGAGCTAGCTGCAATGCATAGCTTGTTAGCACGAAACACAAATCCATCGTTAACGACAAACTTGTTCCACATTCTTCCTTCTTTACAATTCTGCATTACATCTTTAAAATCAGCATCATGCACATATTGATCTTTGATGGTCTCCAAACCAAATATTTTGAAGTCAAGTTGTGAAAGCATAGTATAGCGACGAGACAATGCATCAGCAATAACATTTTCTTTTCCCTTCTTGTGTTTAATGACATACGGGAAAGTCTCAATGAATTCAACCCACTTAGCATGTCTACGATTCAGTTTAGCTTGACTTTTAATATGTTTCAAAGATTCATGATCAGAATGTATAACAAATTCTTTGGGCCATAAATAATGTTGCCATGTTTCTAAAGTCCGAACAAGAGCATATAATTCTTTATCATAAGTAGAATAATTCAGACTAGGCCCACTCAATTTTTCAGAAAAGTATGCAACAGGTTTGCCATCTTGTAATAACACACCTCCTAATCCAATTCCACTAGCATCACATTCAAGCTCAAAAGTCTTATTAAAATCAGGAAGTTGGAGTAAAGGAGCATGTGTCAACTTATCTTTCAATACCGTGAAGGCTTCTTCCTGTGCGGTACCCCAAACAAAAGGCACATCCTTCTTTGTAAGCTCGTTGAGAGGTGCAGCAATGATGCTGAAATCTCTCACAAAACGCCTATAGAATCCAGCGAGGCCAAGAAAACTCCTTACTTGTGTGACCGTTTTGGGCTGCGGCCAACTCTCAATAGCTTCAATCTTGGCTTTGTCAACTTCAATTCCCTGTGGAGTAACAACATAGCCAAGAAAAGATACTCGGTCGGTGCAAAAGGTGCACTTCCCAAGGTTACCAAACAAACGTGCATCACGTAGAGCAATAAAAACAGCACGTAAATGTTCCAAATGTTCTTCCAAAGATCTGCTATAAATCAGTATATCATCAAAATAGACTACCACAAATCGTCCAATGAAAGCACGTAAAACTTCGTTCATTAGTCTCATGAAAGTACTAGGCGCATTAGTTAACCCAAAAGGCATGACTAACCACTCATATAATCCAAACTTAGTTTTAAATGCTGTTTTCCATTCATCCCCCAACTTCATACGAATTTGATGGTATCCACTACGCAAATCAACTTTGGAGAATGTTGTAGAGCCACTCAATTCATCAAGCATATCATCGAGCCTAGGAATAGGATGACGATAACGAATAGTAATATTATTAATGCCTCTACAATCAACACACATACGTGATGTACCATCCTTTTTCGGCACTAGAATAATAGGAACAGCACAAGGACTAAGGGATTCTCGTATATAACCTTTGTCGAGAAGCTCTTGTACTTGACGCATAATCTCCTTCGTCTCCTCTGGATTGGTACGGTATGGTGCACGGTTTGGCAGTGAAGCACCGGGAATTAAGTCAATCTGATGCTCAATCCCTCGAATAGGCGGTAATCCCGGTGGCACGTCTTGTGGAAAGACG
This sequence comes from Triticum aestivum, assembly GCF_018294505.1. Classification (NCBI taxonomy): domain Eukaryota; kingdom Viridiplantae; phylum Streptophyta; class Magnoliopsida; order Poales; family Poaceae; genus Triticum; species Triticum aestivum. The sequence continues at coordinate 324,413,609 of NC_057813.1, forward strand.
TCAGCGAACTCCTGCAAAATGTTAGTGACAGCAGGAGGCAAAGACGAAGGCACTTCCTCGAATGAAATTAATGCCTCTTTGCACACAAAAGCATAGCAAACAGATTTGCTGAAATCTAGCTCATCAATATCAGATTTGGTGGCAAATAAACATGCACTTTTCAATTTAATTTCAGAAGCAACACTAGATGGTTTATTATTAGGCTTCATTTGTTGCTCAAATTCTTTTGCCACAATCTGATTATCACTCATATTCTTCTCCTGTTTTGCTTTATTAGCTCTATTAATATCATCTTTCAAAATGGAATCAGGAGTCATAGGAAGCAAAGTAATATTTTTATCCTTATGAACAAGAGTATAGTGATTGTTTCTACCATGGTGTACAGAGTTTTTATCAAATTGCCATGGTCTACCAAGTAATAAGGAACATGCTTGCATAGGTACCACATCACAATCAACATAATCAGCATATGTAGAGATACTAAAATGCACACGAACAGTACGTGTTACCTTAACCTTGCCGCTGTTGTTGAACCATTGGATGTAGTAAGGATGTGGATGTGGTCTTGTGGTGAGAGAAAGCTTCTCCACCATCTCCATGCTAGCCAAGTTGTTGCAGCTCCCTCCGTCTATGATGACGCGCACAGAACGTTCCTTCACAACTCCCTTGGTATGGAACAAATTGTGCCTCTGATTTTGCTCAGCTTGTGTGATCTGCACACTCAAAACACGTTGAGCAACTAAACATTCATACCTGTCAGCGTCTTCAGGAGCCATGTATTGCGTCTCATGATCAGAATCATCTCCACCATGTTCTTCACGTGTAATAAGAGCCAAAGTCTCCTCATCATAGTCACTAGCAGACTCATATCCACCATTTGCGGTAGCAATCATCACACGCGGAGATTTGCATTCCCTCGCATAATGACCTCCTCCCTTACAACGACGACAAATAATATCACTTGTGTGCCCTGTTGATGCCATGGAAGAAGACGAACAATGTGCAGGCCCCGCAGGTGCGCTCTTGGCAGATAATGGTGGTTGTGCCTGTTTTCTTGTATCACGGCTGGAGGTGGCACCGGATGGAGGTGCTGGTGCAGTTGAAGTAGAAGATGCACGTGGTGTCCATGATGAAGGTCGGCCTGCAGAAAAGTTAGTTCGCCCCAATGCTTGTCGATCCTGCACTTCACGTTCAGCTTTACAAGCAAGATGGAATAAACGAGTGATATTAGTATACTCCTTATAGTCTAGAATGGTCTGAATCTCTCTATTTAATCCACCCAGAAAACGTGCAAGCATAGCTTCATTCTCCTCAACAATACCACATCTAATCATGCCAGTTTGTAATTCCTGATAATATTCTTCTACAGAATTTTTCCCTTGTCTTAAACGCTGCAATTTTTGAAGCAATTCACGTTGATAATATGGTGGAACCCAACGCGTACGCATAGCAGTTTTCAAAGCAGCCCAAGTAGTTGGAATAGGATATAATCTACAATGTTCAGACCACCATACACATGCAAAACTAGTGAAAGCACAAACGGCAGCAGCAACTCGTCTCTCCTCAGGATATTGTAAACATGTAAATCGTTGTTCAGTTTCTAACTCCCAAGTAAGATTGATAGAGGCGGAGGTGTCCCGTCTTTCGATGAGATGGTGGATTTCGCTTTGGTGGAAGTCGACTTTGACGATCCGACTACGAACGTGCGAGGACGTCGCGCCTTAGCAATCGCTAAACCAACTCCGAGAGGTTATTGACCACGCCGGAGCACGATCAACCTGACCACGAGGGTCTGTTTCCTGCGAGCAAACGAAGAACAAGCAAGAAACTAAGATTGCAATCTGGATATTGCGAATATAAGATGAAAGCTTTATTGATCAAGGTGGGGTTCTGTGACGCCTTTGTCTGGTCGTTGAACACAAACGAAGTACGCGAAGTTGCAGCTATGGCGAACTTTTAATCTAAACAAAACCCAAAGTCTAAACGATGCCCTAAGGGCTGTATATATGGAGGAAGAGGGGGGAATTTCGTGGCCCTTGGTGGAGGGGTCCGAAATCAACCCTATCTCTTGTTTCCCCACACATACGGATTCTAAAAATAGCCTATACTTATGTATTTCGAAATTACATGGGCCTGGCCCAATAATAAGGTGACGCAGCACCTAAAATAGCCTCGGGACGAAATTTATGAAGTGGCGTCTTGTATATTTCGTCCAAGGCTTCATGCACCCATTATGGTGGCTTCAAAGTCCTGAAATCATCACTTGTAACTCCGTTCTTGTTTCCCTTGCGCATGCCATCATCTCCATGCTTGTTCTTGCTCCAATGTTCATCCTTCTCCAAGCTAGGCCCTTCATTTGTAAGCAAAACAAATGTATCCAATTTAGGCAGCATCATATTCTCATGAACATTAGAATAATTACCAAGAAACGAAAGTACCTGGTAATTTAGTTGGCGTGCACGAGCTCTAGTAATTGGTCCAGTATGTATAGCAGCAGGGGCTGTGGGTGTAACAATTGTATTGATGTCCTCATCAGATGGTCTCCAAACCAAATATTTTGAAGTCAAGTTGTGAAAGCATAGTATAGCGACGAGACAATGCATCAGCAATAACATTTTCTTTTCCCTTCTTGTGTTTAATGACATAAGGGAAAGTCTCAATGAATTCAACCCATTTAGCATGTCTACGATTCAGTTTAGCTTGACTTTTAATATGTTTCAAAGATTCATGATCAGAATGTATAACAAATTCTTTGGGCCATAAATAATGTTGCCATGTTTCTAAAGTCCGAACAAGAGCATATAATTCTTTATCATAAGTAGAATAATTCAGACTAGGCCCACTCAATTTTTCAGAAAAGTATGCAACAGGTTTGCCATCTTGTAATAACACACCTCCTAATCCAATTCCACTAGCATCACATTCAAGCTCAAAAGTCTTATTAAAATCAGGAAGTTGGAGTAAAGGAGCATGTGTCAACTTATCTTTCAATACCGTGAAGGCTTCTTCCTGTGCGGTACCCCAAACAAAAGGCACATCCTTCTTTGTAAGCTCATTGAGAGGTGCAGCAATGGTGCTGAAATCTCTCACAACATGCCTATAGAATCCAGCGAGGCCAAGAAAACTCCTCACTTGTGTGACCGTTTTGGGCTGCGGCCAACTCTCAATAGCTTCAATCTTGGCTTTGTCTACTTCAATTCCCTGTGGAGTAACAACATAGCCAAGAAAAGATACTCGGTCGGTGCAAAAGGTGCACTTCCCAAGGTTACCAAACAAACGTGCATCACGTAGAGCAATAAAAACAGCACGTAAATGTTCCAAATGTTCTTCCAAAGATCTGCTATAAATCAGTATATCATCAAAATAGACTACCACAAATCGTCCAATGAAAGCACGTAAAACTTCGTTCATTAGTCTCATGAAAGTACTAGGCGCATTAGTTAACCCAAAAGGCATGACTAACCACTCATATAATCCAAACTTAGTTTTAAATGCTGTTTTCCATTCATCCCCCAACTTCATACGAATTTGATGGTATCCACTACGCAAATCAACTTTGGAGAATGTTGTAGAGCCACTCAATTCATCAAGCATATCATCGAGCCTAGGAATAGGATGACGATAACGAATAGTAATATTATTAATGCCTCTACAATCAACACACATACGTGATGTACCATCCTTTTTCGGCACTAGAATAATAGGAACAGCACAAGGACTAAGGGATTCTCGTATATAACCTTTGTCGAGAAGCTCTTGTACTTGACGCATAATCTCCTTCGTCTCCTCTGGATTGGTACGGTATGGTGCACGGTTTGGCAGTGAAGCACCGGGAATTAAGTCAATCTGATGCTCAATCCCTCGAATAGGCGGTAATCCCGGTGGCACGTCTTGTGGAAAGACGTCAGCGAACTCCTGCAAAATGTTAGTGACAGCAGGAGGCAAAGACGAAGGCACTTCCTCGAATGAAATTAATGCCTCTTTGCACACAAAAGCATAGCAAACAGATTTGCTGAAATCTAGCTCATCAATATCAGATTTGGTGGCAAATAAACATGCACTTTTCAATTTAATTTCAGAAGCAACACTAGATGGTTTATTATTAGGCTTCATTTGTTGCTCAAATTCTTTTGCCACAATCTGATTATCACTCATATTCTTCTCCTGTTTTGCTTTATTAGCTCTATTAATATCATCTTTCAAAATGGAATCAGGAGTCATAGGAAGCAAAGTAATATTTTTATCCTTATGAACAAGAGTATAGTGATTGTTTCTACCATGGTGTACAGAGTTTTTATCAAATTGCCATGGTCTACCAAGTAATAAGGAACATGCTTGCATAGGTACCACATCACAATCAACATAATCAGCATATGTAGAGATACTAAAATGCACACGAACAGTACGTGTTACCTTAACCTTGCCGCTGTTGTTGAACCATTGGATGTAGTAAGGATGTGGATGTGGTCTTGTGGTGAGAGAAAGCTTCTCCACCATCTCCATGCTAGCCAAGTTGTTGCAGCTCCCTCCGTCTATGATGACGCGCACAGAACGTTCCTTCACAACTCCCTTGGTATGGAACAAATTGTGCCTCTGATTTTGCTCAGCTTGTGTGATCTGCACACTCAAAACACGTTGAGCAACTAAACATTCATACCTGTCAGCGTCTTCAGGAGCCATGTATTGCGTCTCATGATCAGAATCATCTCCACCATGTTCTTCACGTGTAATAAGAGCCAAAGTCTCCTCATCATAGTCACTAGCAGACTCATATCCACCATTTGCGGTAGCAATCATCACACGCGGAGATTTGCATTCCCTCGCATAATGACCTCCTCCCTTACAACGACGACAAATAATATCACTTGTGTGCCCTGTTGATGCCATGGAAGAAGACGAACAATGTGCAGGCCCCGCAGGTGCGCTCTTGGCAGATAATGGTGGTTGTGCCTGTTTTCTTGTATCACGGCTGGAGGTGGCACCGGATGGAGGTGCTGGTGCAGTTGAAGTAGAAGATGCACGTGGTGTCCATGATGAAGGTCGGCCTGCAGAAAAGTTAGTTCGCCCCAATGCTTGTCGATCCTGCACTTCACGTTCAGCTTTACAAGCAAGATGGAATAAACGAGTGATATTAGTATACTCCTTATAGTCTAGAATGGTCTGAATCTCTCTATTTAATCCACCCAGAAAACGTGCAAGCATAGCTTCATTCTCCTCAACAATACCACATCTAATCATGCCAGTTTGTAATTCCTGATAATATTCTTCTACAGAATTTTTCCCTTGTCTTAAACGCTGCAATTTTTGAAGCAATTCACGTTGATAATATGGTGGAACCCAACGCGTACGCATAGCAGTTTTCAAAGCAGCCCAAGTAGTTGGAATAGGATATAATCTACAATGTTCAGACCACCATACACATGCAAAACTAGTGAAAGCACAAACGGCAGCAGCAACTCGTCTCTCCTCAGGATATTGTAAACATGTAAATCGCTGTTCAGTTTCTAACTCCCAAGTAAGATATATATCAGGAACATATCTACCCTCAAATGGTGGAATATTCAATTTCAGTTTAGGAATATGGACATCATCTCGTACCTGAGGTGGTGGTGCAGGCCTACCATTATGAATATATACCTGAGGTCGACCTGTTGGTGGTGGTACAGGTGGCTGCACGTAGTGTTGATTTTGATCAACCTCATCCTCATAATCTCCCACATAATCATCCTCCTCCGCATCAGCAGCAGGAGCCACAGAAGTATCAACAGCAGCACCAACAGTTTGGCCAAACGCAAGAGGAACACGGCTTGCTCGGCGGAGGTCTGCTTCGCGACGTGGAGGTAGTCGTTGTTGTTGTTGTTGGAGAGGTGCGTTAGGTGCAGCGGGTGGTGGTGGTGGAAGACGCGCGAGCAATTCATTAAACTTGTTATCGAGCTTTGTTTTGAACGTCTTCTCAAGGCCAGTGATCTTCTCCATGGCCTCTTCAAAATTGTTCAGCACATCTTGCACCTGTTCAGTCATCATTTGCTGAAACTTATCATGAAGCTCCTTGTTCGATAAATTCTCCCAGTCAATCTCGTCGGCTTGTGATCCTGGCATGGTTAGCAGCAATAGAAACACACAAGAATATGATCCTACAGACTACGAACAAGTGGTGGTGGTGGGTGTTACAAATCCGTCAAGCAAATCTCAAATTCTTACCAGTTCTTACCCAGCAGCAGGCGGTGATCGGCAACCGTTGTAGTCAAAAACTCTCAAAGCTTGGATAGAACGATTACCAGGGAGAGTCGAACACACGACGTAGATGTATGTGGAGCTGGGAAGGCTTATAGTATGGTAGCAAAAAGGGTCAGCAATAATCAATTCAGAGATGCAAAGTTGAATAAACGCTCAACGACGGTACTGTGCTGGTCCTAGGCTAGACTGTGCTAGAGACGCGAGCCTAGAACACCAACAAAATCACGGCGCGGCACGTAAACAAGGGAAAAGCACACTCTGAATTTTTTTTTTCCGCTCTTTTTTTTTCCGAAACCTACTCCGGCAAGGAAACACGAATCGGAATCTAGATTGATCCCGAAAACAAACCTAATAAGCAAGGAACTCGGATTGGTGGTGGATATATGGTGGTGGTATATGGCAGCGGTGGTAGTATTTGGATATGGATCGGTGGTGGTATATGGACACGGATTGGTGGTGGTATATGGATACGGATTCGGAGCGGTGGTGGTAGATGGCAGGGGCGATGATGATGGTGCGGCGACGGTGTGACAACTTGTGAACAGAACTCGAAACTCTAAAAGACTAGACGCTAAGACCAGCAACTGAACACGACGATGCAACCGCAAATTCAACAAAGCAAATACAGAAAAGATAATGCAAGGCTCAGATTGGTTTGGATGGGATGAACTAACCCTAATTTTTTTTTGGCTTTTTCGTGGACTATAGGTATGAAGAACAGACTCGATCTAAACTACGAAAAACTGTAAAATCTCACCGAGCAACCTGGAAATCTGATACCACTTGATAGAGGCAAAGGTGTCCCGTCTTTCGATGAGATGGTGGATTTCGCTTTGGTGGAAGTCGACTTTGACGATCCGACTACGAATGTGCGAGGACGTCGCGCCTTAGCAATCGCTAAACCAACTCCGAGAGGTTATTGACCAGGCCGGAGCACGATCAACCTGACCACGAGGGTCTGTTTCCTGCGAGCAAACGAAGAACAAGCAAGAAACTAAGATTGCAATCTGGATATTGCGAATATAAGATGAAAGCTTTATTGATCAAGGTGGGGTTCTGTGACGCCTTTGTCTGGTCGTTGAACACAAACGAAGTACGCGAAGTTGCAGCTATGGCGAACTTTTAATCTAAACAAAACCCAAAGTCTAAACGATGCCCTAAGGGCTGTATATATGGAGGAAGAGGGGGGGAATTTCGTGGCCCTTGGTGGAGGGGTCCGAAATCAACCCTATCTCTTGTTTCCCCACACATACGGACTCTAAAAATAGCCTATACTTATGTATTTCGAAATTACATGGGCCTGGCCCAAAAATAAGGTGACGCAGCACCTAAAATAGCCTCGGGACGAAATTTATGAAGTGGCATCTTGTATATTTCGTCCAAGGCTTCATGCACGCATTATGGTGGCTTCAAAGTCCTGAAATCATCACTTGTAACTCCGTTCTTGTTCCCCTTGCGCATGCCATCATCTCCATGCTTGTTCTTGCTCCAATGTTCATCCTTCTCCAAGCTAGGCCCTTCATTTGTAAGCAAAACAAATGTATCCAATTTAGGCAGCATCATATTCTCATGAACATTAGAATCATTACCAAGAAACGAAAGTACCTGGTAATTTAGTTGGCGTGCACGAGCTCTAGTAATTGGTCCAGTATGTATAGCAGCAGGGGCTGTGGGTGTAACAATTGTATTGATGTCCTCATCAGCTGGTGCAGTTGAAGTAGAAGATGCACGTGGTGTCCATGATGAAGGTCGGCCTGCAGAAAAGTTAGTTCGCCCCAATGCTTGTCGATCCTGCACTTCACGTTCAGCTTTACAAGCAAGATGGAATAAACGAGTGATATTAGTATACTCCTTATAGTCTAGAATGGTCTGAATCTCTCTATTTAATCCACCCAGAAAACGTGCAAGCATAGCTTCATTCTCCTCAACAATACCACATCTAATCATGCCAGTTTGTAATTCCTGATAATATTCTTCTACATAATTTTTCCCTTGTCTTAAACGCTGCAATTTTTGAAGCAATTCACGTTGATAATATGGTGGAACCCAACGCGTACGCATAGCAGTTTTCAAAGCAGCCCAAGTAGTTGGAATAGGATATAATCTACAATGTTCAGACCACCATACACATGCAAAACTAGTGAAAGCACAAACAGCAGCAGCAACTCGTCTCTCCTCAGGATATTGTAAACATGTAAATCGTTGTTCAATTTCTAACTCCCAAGTAAGATATATATCAGGAACATATCTACCCTCAAATGGTGGAATATTCAATTTCAGTTTAGGAATATGGACATCATCTCGTACCTGAGGTGGTGGTGCAGGCCTACCATTACGAATATATACCTGAGGTCGACCTGCTGGTGGTGGTGCTGGTGGCTGCTCGTAGATCTGATTTTGATCAACCTCATCCTCATAATCGCCCGCATACTCATCATCCTCCTGGGTACCAGCAGCAGCAGTAGCAGGAGCCAAAGAAACACCAACAGCAGTAGCAGCGGCACCAGAATTTTGTCCTGGCTCAATAGGAACACGCTGTGCTCGTCCATACTGATTCGGAAGGGGGCGTAGTTGTTGTTGTTGCAGAGGCGCGACAGGTGCAGCCGGTGGTGGAAGACGCGCAAGCAGTTCATTAAATCTGTTATCGAGCTTTGTTTCGAACGTCTTCTCAAGGCCAGTGATCTCCCAGTCAATCTCGTCGGCTTGTGATCCTGGCATGGTTAGCAGCAATAGAAACACACAAGAATATGATCCTACAGACTACTAAGAAGTGGTGGTGGTGTATCACAAATCCGTCAAGCAAATCTCAAATTCTTACCAGTTCGTACCCAGCAGCAGGCGGTGATCGGCAACCGTTGTAGTCAAAAACTCTCAAAGCTTGGATAGAGCGATTACCAGGGAGAGTCAAACACACGACGTAGATGTATGTGGAGCTGGGAAGGCTTATAGTATGGTAGCAAAAAGGGTCAGCAATAATCAATTCAGAGATGCAAAGTTGAATAAACGCTCAACGACGGTACTGTGCTGGTCCTAGGCTAGACTGTGCTAGAGACGCGAGCCTAGAACACCAACAAAATCACGGCGCGGCACGTAAACAAGGGAAAAGCACACTCTGAAATTTTTCTTTTCGCTCTCTTTTTTTTGCGCTGTTTTTTTTTGCGAAAAAGCACTATAATGGCGAGTGTCTCAAAACTCTTCCTAGGTGAAACTGACAGGATGGGCACGAAATTTTTTTTTCGACAAATTTTTTTTTTCGACTGCCCGGACCCAAAAACTGGAAACGGGTCAAAAAAAACTTCCTATAATGGCACCTGTCTCAAAACACTCAGAAACACCTAAAAATAGGATAGCCAGAAATATTTTCGAAAAATGCGTTTTCGAAAATTTTTGGGCCTAAACGGAGCGTGGCTACCCGACTCTTTTTTTTTCCAAAACCTACTCCGGCAAGGAAACACGAATCGGAATCTAGATGGATCTCGAAAACAAACCTAATATGACAAGAACTCGGATTGGTGGTGGATATATGGTGGTAGATGGCAGCGGTGGTGGTATATGACAGCTGTGGTGGTATATGGATACGGATTCGAAGCGGTGGCGGATAAGCGGTGGTGGTAGATGGCAGGGGTGGTGATGATGGTGCGGCGGCGGCGTGACAACTTGTGACCAGAACTCGAAACTCTAAAAGACTAGACTCTAAGACCAGCAACTAGAAACGACGATGCAACCGCAAATTCAACAAAGCAAAACCCTAAAAAGATTATGCAAAGGCTCAGATTGGTTCGGATATGATGAACTAACCCTATTTTTTTTGTGGCTTTTTCGTGGACTGTAGGTATGAAGAACAGACTCGATCTAAACTACGAAAAACTGTAAAATCTCACCGAGCAACCTGGAAATCTGATACCACTTGATAGAGGCAAAGGTGTCCCGTCTTTCGATGAGATGGTGGATTTCGCTTTGGTGGAAGTCGACTTTGACGATCCGACTACGAACGTGTGAGGACGTCGCGCCTTAGCAATCGCTAAACCAACTCCGAGAGGTTATTGACCACGCCGAAGCACGATCAACCTGACCACGAGGGTCTGTTTCCTGTGAGCAAACGAAGAACAAGCAAGAAACTAAGATTGCAATCTGGATATTGCGAATATAAGATGAAAGCTTTATTGATCAAGGTGGGGTTCTGTGATGCCTTTGTCTGGTCGTTGAACACAAACGAAGTACGCGAAGTTGCAGCTATGGCGAACTTTTAATCTAAACAAAACCCAAAGTCTAAACGATGCCCTAAGGGCTGTATATATGGAGGAAGAGGGGGGAATTTCGTGGCCCTTGGTGGAGGGGTCCGAAATCAACCCTATCTCTTGTTTCCCCACACATACGGACTCTAAAAATAGTGATAGAGGCAAAGGTGTCCCGTCTTTCGATGAGATGATGGATATCGCTTTGGTGGAAGTCGACTTTGACGATCCGACTACGAACGTGCGAGGACGTCGCGCCTTAGCAATCGCTAAACCAACTCCGAGAGGTTATTGACCACGCCGGAGCACGATCAACCTGACCACGAGGGTCTGTTTCCTGCGAGCAAACGAAGAACAAGCAAGAAACTAAGATTGCAATCTGGATATCGCGAATATAAGGTGAAAGCTTTATTGATCAAGGTGGGGTTCTGTGACGCCTTTGTCTGGTCGTTGAACACAAACGAAGTACGCGAAGTTGCAGCTATGGCGAACTTTTAATCTAAACAAAACCCAAAGTCTAAACGATGCCCTAAGGGCTGTATATATGGAGGAAGAGGGGGGAATTTCGTGGCCCTTGGTGGAGGGGTCCGAAATCAACCCTATCTCTTGTTTCCCCACAAATACGGACTCTAAAAATAGTCTATACTTATGTATTTCGAAATTACATGGGCCTGGCCCAATAATAAGGTGACGCAGCACCTAAAATAGCCTCGGGACGAAATTTAGGAAGTGGCATCTTGTATATTTCGTCCAAGGCTTCATGCACCCATTATGGTGGCTTCAAAGTCCTGAAATCATCACTTGTAACTCCGTTCTTGTTCCCCTTGCGCATGCCATCATCTCCATGCTTGTTCTTGCTCCAATGTTCATCCTTCTCCAAGCTAGGCCCTTCATTTGTAAGCAAAACAAATGTATCCAATTTAGGCAGCATCATATTCTCATGAACATTAGAATCATTACCAAGAAACGAAAGTACCTGGTAATTTAGTTGGCGTGCACGAGCTCTAGTAATTGGTCCAGTATGTATAGCAGCAGGGGCTGTGGGTGTAACAATTGTATTGATGTCCTCATCAAATAGCCTATACTTATGTATTTCGAAATTACATGGGCCTGGCCCAATAATAAGGTGACGCAGCACCTAAAATAGCCTCGGGACGAAATTTATGAAGTGGCATCTTGTATATTTCGTCCAAGGCTTCATGCACCCATTATGGTGGCTTCAAAGTCCTGAAATCATCACTTGTAACTCCGTTCTTGTTCCCCTTGCACATGCCATCATCTCCATGCTTGTTCTTGCTCCAATGTTCATCCTTCTGCAAGTTAGGCCCTTCATTTGTAAGCAAAACAAATGTATCCAATTTAGGCAGCATCATATTCTCATGAACATTAGAATCATTACCAAGAAATGAAAGTACCTGGTAATTTAGTTGGCGTGCACGAGCTCTAGTAATTGGTCCAGTATGAATAGGATATAATCGTCCATTTTGAAAGATGATATTAATTGAGCTAATAAAGCAAAACAGGAGAAGAATATGAGTGACAATCAGATTGTGGCAAAAGAATTTGAGCAACAAATGAAGCCTAATAATAAACCATCTAGTATTGCTTCTGAAATTAAATTGAGAAGTGCATGTTTATTTGCCACCAAATCTGATATTGATGAGCTAGATTTCAGCAAATCTGATTGCTATGCTTTTCAAAGAGGCATTAATTTCATTCGAGGAAGTGCCTTCCTCTTTGCCTCCTGCTGTCACTAACATTTTGCAGGAGTTCGCTGACGTCTTTCCACAAGACGTGCCACCGGGATTACCGCCTATTCGAGGGATTGAGCATCAGATTGACTTAATTCCCGGTGCTTCACTGCCAAACCGTGCACCATACCGTACCAATCCGGAGGAGACGAAGGAGATTATGCGTCAAGTACAAGAGCTTCTCGACAAAGGTTATATACGAGAATCCCTTAGTCCTTGTGCTGTTCCTATTATTCTAGTGCCGAAAAAGGATGGTACATCACGTATGTGTGTTGATTGTAGAGGCATTAATAATATTACTATTCGTTATTGTCATCCTATTCCTAGGCTCGATGATATGCTTGATGAATTGAGTGGCTCTACAACATTCTCCAAAGTTGATTTGCGTAGTGGATACCATCAAATTCGTATGAAGTTGGGGGATGAATGGAAAACAGCATTTAAAACTAAGTTTGGATTATATGAGTGGTTAGTCATGCCTTTTGGGTTAACTAATGCGCCTAGTACTTTCATGAGACTAATGAACGAAGTTTTACGTGCTTTCATTGGACGATTTGTGGTAGTCTATTTTGATGATATACTGATTTATAGCAGATCTTTGGAAGAACATTTGGAACATTTACGTGCTGTTTTTATTGCTCTACGTGATGCACGTTTGTTTGGTAACCTTGGGAAGTGCACCTTTTGCACCGACCGAGTATCTTTTCTTGACTATGTTGTTACTCCACAGGGAATTGAAGTTGATAAAGCCAAGATTGAAGCTATTGAGAGTTGGCCGCAGCCCAAAACGGTCACACAAGTGAGGAGTTTTCTTGGCCTCGCTGGATTCTATAGGCGTTTTGTAGAGATTTCAGCACCATTGCTGCACCTCTCAACGAGCTTACAAAGAAGGATGTGCCTTTTGTTTGGGGTACCGCACAGGAAGAAGCCTTCACGGTATTGAAAGATAAGTTGACACATGCTCCTTTACTCCAACTTCCTGATTTTAATAAGACTTTTGAGCTTGAATGTGATGCTAGTGGAATTGGATTAGGAGGCGTGTTATTACAAGATGGCAAACCTGTTGCATACTTTTCTGAAAAATTGAGTGGGCCTAGTCTGAATTATTCTACTTATGATAAAGAATTATATGCTCTTGACTTTAGAAACATGGCAACATTATTTATGGCCCAAAGAATTTGTTATACATTCTGATCATGAATCTTTGAAACATATTAAAAGTCAAGCTAAACTGAATCGTAGACATGCTAAATGGGTTGAATTCATTGAGACTTTCCCTTATGTCATTAAACACAAGAAGGGAAAAGAAAATGTTATTGCTGATGCTTTGTCTCGTCGCTATACTATGCTTTCACAACTTGACTTCAAAATATTTGGTTTGGAGACCATCAAAGATCAATATGTGCATGATGCTGATTTTAAAGATGTAATGCAGAATTGTAAAGAAGGAAGAATGTGGAACAAGTTTGTCGTTAACGATGGATTTGTGTTTCGTGCTAACAAGCTATGCATTCCAGCTAGCTCCGTTCGTCTTTTGTTGTTGCAGGAGGCGCATGGAGGAGGATTAATGGGACACTTTGGCGTGAAGAAGACGGAGGACGTACTTGCTACACATTTCTTTTGGGCAAAGATGAGACGGGATGTTGAGCGTTTTATTGGTCGATGCACTACATGTCAAAAAGCTAAGTCACGACTCAATCCTCATGGTTTATATATGCCTTTGCCTGTACCTAGTGTTCCTTGGGAGGATATATCTATGGACTTTGTTTTAGGTTTACCTCGAACAAAGAAGGGGAGGGATAGCATATTTGTTGTCGTGGATAGATTCTCGAAAATGGCACACTTTATACCATGTCATAAAAGCGATGATGCTGTTAATGTTGCTGATTTGTTCTTTCGTGAAATTATTCGCTTGCATGGTGTGCCAAATACTATTGTTTCAGATCGTGATACTAAATTTCTTAGCCACTTTTGGAGATGTTTATGGGCTAAGTTGGGGACTAAACTGCTTTTTAGTACTACTTGTCACCCCCAAACTGATGGACAAACTGAAGTAGTCAATAGAACGTTTTCTACTATGCTTAGGGCTGTTTTGAAGAATAATAAGAAAATGTGGGAGGAATGCTTGCCTCATATTGAATTTGCTTATAATCGTTCATTGCATTCTACTACTAAGATGTGCCCTTTTGAAGTTGTGTATGGTTTCCTACCTCGTGCACCTATTGATTTGTTGCCTCTTCCATCTTCGGAGAAGGTTAATTTTGATGCTAAACAACGTGCTGAATTGATTTTAAAAATGCATGAGTTAACTAAGGAAAACATTGAGCGTATGAATGCTAAATATAAACTTGCTGGAGATAAGGGTAGAAAACATGTTGTGTTTGCACCTGGAGATCTTGTTTGGTTACATTTGCGTAAGGATAGATTTCCTGATTTGCGCAAATCAAAGTTAATGCCACGTGCTGATGGTCCCTTTAAGGTGTTAGAGAAAATAAATGATAATTGATAGAGGCGAGGGTCCCGATCTTTCGATGAGATGATGGATATCGCTTTGGTGGAAGTCGACTTTGACGATCCGACTACGAACGTGCGAGGACGTCGCGCCTTAGCAATCGCTAAACCAACTCCGAGAGGTTATTGACCACGCCGGAGCACGATCAACCTGACCACGAGGGTCTGTTTCCTGCGAGCAAACGAAGAACAAGCAAGAAACTAAGATTGCAATCTGGATATTGCGAATATAAGATGAAAGCTTTATTGATCAAGGTGGGGTTCTGTGACGCCTTTGTCTGGTCGTTGAACACAAACGAAGTACGCGAAGTTGCAGCTATGGCGAACTTTTAATCTAAACAAAACCCAAAGTCTAAACGATGCCCTAAGGGCTGTATATATGGAGGAAGAGGGGGGAATTTCGTGGCCCCTGATGGAGGGGTCCGAAATCAACCCTATCTCTTGTTTCCCCACACATACGGACTCTAAAAATAGCCTATACTTATGTATTTCGAAATTACATGGGCCTGGCCCAATAATAAGGTGACGCAGCACCTAAAATAGCCTCGGGACGAAATTTATGAAGTGGCATCTTGTATATTTCGTCCAAGGCTTCATGCACCCATTATGGTGGCTTCAAAGTCCTGAAATCATCACTTGTAACTCCGTTCTTGTTCCCCTTGCGCATGCCATCATCTCCATGCTTGTTCTTGCTCCAATGTTCATCCTTCTCCAAGTTAGGCCCTTCATTTGTAAGCAAAACAAATGTATCCAATTTAGGCAGCATCATATTCTCATGAACATTAGAATCATTACCAAGAAACGAAAGTACCTGGTAATTTAGTTGGCGTGCACGAGCTCTAGTAATTGGGCCAGTATGTATAGCAGCAGGGGCTGTGGGTGTAACAATTGTATTGATGTCCTCATCATCCTCCCCTTCTTGAAATGAAGTCGTCCTCGACGGAAGTTCATCTTCCTCACCCAAATAAGGCTTCAAATCTGCAATGTTAAAAGTGGGACTAACCCCAAAATCTGCAGGCAGCTCAAGTTTATATGCATTATCATTTATTTTCTCTAACACCTTAAAGGGACCATCAGCACGTGGCATTAGCTTTGATTTGCGCAAATCAGGAAATCTATCCTTACGCAAATGTAACCAAACAAGATCTCCAGGTGCAAACACAACATGTTTTCTACCCTTATCTCCAGCAAGTTTATATTTAGCATTCATACGCTCAATGTTTTCCTTAGTTAACTCATGCATTTTTAAAATCAATAGCTTCAATCTTGGCTTTATCAACTTCAATTCCCTGTGGAGTAACAACATAGCCAAGAAAAGATACTCGGTCGGTGCAAAAGGTGCACTTCCCAAGGTTACCAAACAAACGTGCATCACGTAGAGCAATAAAAACAGCACGTAAATGTTCCAAATGTTCTTCCAAAGATCTGCTATAAATCAATATGTCATCAAAGTAAACTACCACAAATCGTCCAATGAAAGCACGTAAAACTTCGTTCATTAATCTCATGAAAGTACTAGGTGCATTAGTTAACCCAAAAGGCATGACTAACCACTCATATAATCCAAACTTAGTTTTGAATGCTGCTTTCCATTCATCTCCCAATTTCATACGAATTTGATGGTATCCACTACGTTAATCAACTTTGGAGAATATTGTAGAGCCACTCAATTCATCAAGCATATCATCTAGCCTAGGAATATTATTAATGCCTCTACAATCAACACACATACGTGATGTACCATCCTTTTTCGGCACTAGAATAATAGGAACAGCACAAGGACTAAGGGATTCGCGTATATAACCTTTGTCGAGAAGCTCTTGTACTTGACGCATAATCTCCTTCGTCTCCTCTGGATTGGTACGGTATGGTGCACGGTTTGGCAGTGAAGCACCGGGAATTAAGTCAATCTGATGCTCAATCCCTCGAATAGGCGGTAATCCCGGTGGCACGTCTTGTGGAAAGACGTCAGCGAACTCCTGCAAAATGTTAGTGACAGCAGGAGGCAAAGAGGAAGGCACGTCCTCGAATGAAAATAATGCCTCTTTGCACACAAAAGCATAGCAAACAGATTTGCTGAAATCTAGCTCATCAATATCAGATTTGGTGGCAAATAAACATGCACTTTTCAATTTAATTTCAGAAGCAACACTAGATGGTTTATTATTAGGCTTCATTTGTTGCTCAAATTCTTTTGCCACAATCTGATTTTCACTCTTATTCGTCTCCTGTTTTGCTTTATTAGCTCTATTAATACCATCTTTCAAAATGGAATCAGGAGTCATAGGAAGCAAAGTAATATTTTTATCCTTATGAACAAGAGTATAGTGATTGTTTCTACCATGGTGTACAGAATTTTTATCAAATTGCCATGGTCTACCAAGTAATAAGGAACATGCTTGCATAGGTACCACATCACAATCAACATAATCAGCATATGTAGAGATACTAAAATGCACACGAACAGTACGTGTTACCTTAACCTTGCCGCTGTTGTTGAACCATTGGATGTAGTAAGGATGTGGATGTGGTCTTGTGGTGAGAGAAAGCTTCTCCACCATCTCCATGCTAGCCAAGTTGTTGCAGCTCCCTCCGTCTATGATGACGCACACAGAACGTTCCTTCACAACTCCCTTGGTATGGAACAAATTGTGCCTCTGATTTTGCTCAGCTTGTGTGACCTGCACACTCAAAACACGTTGAGCAACTAAACATTCATACCTGTCAGCGTCTTCAGGAGCCATGCATTGCGTCTCATGATCAGAATCATCTCCACCATGTTCTTCACGTGTAATAAGAGCCAAAGTCTCCTCATCATAGTCACTAGCAGACTCATATCCACCATCCGCGGTAGCAATCATCACACGCGGAGATTTGCATTCTCTCGCATAATGACCTCCTCCCTTACAACGACGACAAATAATATCACTTGTGTGCCCTGTTGATGCCATGGAAGAAGAAGAACGCTGTGCAGGCCCCGCAGGTGCGCTCTTGGCAGATAATGGTGGTTGTGCCTGTTTTCTTGTATCACGGCTGGAGGTGGCACCGGATGGAGGTGCTGGTGCAGTTGAAGTAGAAGATGCACGTGGTGTCCATGATGAAGGTCGGCCTGCAGAAAAGTTAGTTCGCCCCAATGCTTGTCGATCCTGCACTTCACGTTCAGCTTTACAAGCAAGATGGAATAAACGAGTGATATTAGTATACTCCTTATAGTCTAGAATGGTCTGAATCTCTCTATTTAATCCACCCAGAAAACGTGCAAGCATAGCTTCATTCTCCTCAACAATACCACATCTAATCATGCCAGTTTGTAATTCCTGATAATATTCTGATAGAGGCAAAGGTGTCCCGTCTTTCGATGAGATGATGGATATCGCTTTGGTGGAAGTCGGCTTTGACGATCCGACTACGAACGTGCGAGGACGTCGCGCCTTAGCAATCGCTAAACCAACTCCGAGAGGTTATTGACCACGCCGGAGCACGATCAACCTGACCACGAGGGTCTGTTTCCTGCGAGCAAACGAAGAACAAGCAAGAAACTGAGATTGCAATCTGGATATTGCGAATATAAGATGAAAGCTTTATTGATCAAGGTGGGGTTCTGTGACGCCTTTGTCTGGTCGTTGAACACAAACGAAGTACGCGAAGTTGCAGCTATGGCGAACTTTTAATCTAAACAAAACCCAAAGTCTAAACGATGCCCTAAGGGCTGTATATATGGAGGAAGAGGGGGGAATTTCGTGGCCCTTGGTGGAGGGGTCCGAAATCAACCCTATCTCTTGTTTCCCCACACATACGGACTCTAAAAATAGCCTATACTTATGTATTTCGAAATTACATGGGCCTGGCCCAATAATAAGGTGACGCAGTGATGAGGACATCAATACAATTGTTACACCCACAGCCCCTGCTGCTATACATACTGGACCAATTACTAGAGCTCGTGCACGCCAACTAAATTACCAGGTACTTTCGTTTCTTGGTAATGATTCTAATGTTCATGAGAATATGATGCTGCCTAAATTGGATACATTTGTTTTGCTTACAAATGAAGGGCCTAGCTTGGAGAAGGATGAACATTGGAGCAAGAACAAGCATGGAGATGATGGCATGCGCAAGGGGAACAAGAACGGAGTTACAAGTGATGATTTCAGGACTTTGAAGCCACCATAATGGGTGCATGCAGCCTTGGACGAAATATACAAGATGCCACTTCATAAATTTCGTCCCGAGGCTATTTTAGGTGCTGCGTCACCTTATTATTGGGCCAGGCCCATGTAATTTCGAAATACATAAGTATAGGCTATTTTTAGAGTCCGTATGTGTGGGGAAACAAGAGATAGGGTTGATTTCGGACCCCTCCACCAAGGGCCACGAAATTCCCCCCTCTTCCTCCATATATACAGCCCTTAGGGCATCGTTTAGACTTTGGGTTTTGTTTAGATTAAAAGTTCGCCATAGCTGCAACTTCGCGTACTTCGTTTGTGTTCAACGACCAGACAAAGGCGTCACAGAACCCCACCTTGATCAATAAAGCTTTCATCTTATATTCGCAATATCCAGATTGCAATCTTAGTTTCTTGCTTGTTCTTCGTTTGCTCGCAGGAAACAGACCCTCGTGGTCAGGTTGATCGTGCTCCGGCGTGGTCAATAACCTCTCGGAGTTGGTTTAGCGATTGCTAAGGCGCGACGTCCTCGCAAATTCGTAGTCGGATCGTCAAAGTCGACTTCCACCAAAGCGAAATCCACCATCTCTTCGAAAGACGGGACACCTTTGCCTAACAATCTCCTTCTAGCTACCCCCCCC
>NC_057813.1:324433263-324434363 GCF_018294505.1 Triticum aestivum
CTCCCCGCCTCTCACTCTTCCCCTATATCCCCGAAACCAATAAGACCATCCCTTTGTTTAATTCCCACCTACATGCACCATCGATATATAGTAGTCTTCCTCGGTGTCTCTCGAACAAACACGTTCTCTAGATATCGACTCCTCTCACGCGCACACACCTTCTGATGAGGACATCAATACAATTGTTACACCCACAGCCCCTGCTGCTATACATACTGGACCAATTACTAGAGCTCGTGCACGCCAACTAAATTACCAGGTACTTTCGTTTCTTGGTAATGATTCTAATGTTCATGAGAATATGATGCTGCCTAAATTGGATACATTTGTTTTCCTTACAAATGAAGGGCCTAACTTGGAGAAGGATGAACATTGGAGCAAGAACAAGCATGGAGATGATGGCATGCGCAAGGGGAACAAGAACGGAGTTACAAGTGATGATTTCAGGACTTTGAAGCCACCATAATGGGTGCATGAAGCCTTGGACGAAATATACAAGATGCCACTTCATAAATTTCGTCCCGAGGCTATTTTAGGTGCTGCGTCACCTTATTATTGGGCCAGGCCCATGTAATTTCGAAATACATAAGTATAGGCTATTTTTAGAGTCCGTATGTGTGGGGAAACAAGAGATAGGGTTGATTTCGGACCCCTCCACCAAGGGCCACGAAATTCCCCCCTCTTCCTCCATATATACAGCCCTTAGGGCATCGTTTAGACTTTGGGTTTTGTTTAGATTAAAAGTTCGCCATAGCTGCAACTTCGCGTACTTCGTTTGTGTTCAACGACCAGACAAAGGCGTCACAGAACCCCACCTTGATCAATAAAGCTTTCATCTTATATTCGCAATATCCAGATTGCAATCTTAGTTTCTTGCTTGTTCTTCGTTTGCTCGCAGGAAACAGACCCTCGTGGTCAGGTTGATCGTGCTCCGGCGTGGTCAATAACCTCTCGGAGTTGGTTTAGCGATTGCTAAGGCGCGACGTCCTCGCAAATTCGTAGTCGGATCGTCAAAGTCGACTTCCACCAAAGCGAAATCCACCATCTCTTCGAAAGACGGGACACCTTTGCCTAACAATCTCCTTCTAGCTACCCCCCCC
>NC_057813.1:324434373-324459747 GCF_018294505.1 Triticum aestivum
CTCCCCGCCTCTCACTCTTCCCCTATATCCCCGAAACCAATAAGACCATCCCTTTGTTTAATTCCCACCTACATGCACCATCGATATATAGTAGTCTTCCTCGGTGTCTCTCGAACAAACACGTTCTCTAGATATCGACTCCTCTCACGCGCACACACCTTCTGATGAGGACATCAATACAATTGTTACACCCACAGCCCCTGCTGCTATACATACTGGACCAATTACTAGAGCTCGTGCACGCCAACTAAATTACCAGGTACTTTCGTTTCTTGGTAATGATTCTAATGTTCATGAGAATATGATGCTGCCTAAATTGGATAAATTTGTTTTGCTTACAAATGAAGGGTCTAGCTTGGAGAAGGATGAACATTGGAGCAAGAACAAGCATGGAGATGATGGCATGCGCAAGGGGAACAAGAACGGAGTTACAAGTGATGATTTCAGGACTTTGAAGCCACCATAATGGGTGCATGAAGCCTTGGACGAAATATACAAGATGCCACTTCATAAATCTCGTCCCGAGGCTATTTTAGGTGCTGCGTCACCTTATTATTGGGCCAGGCCCATGTAATTTCGAAATACATAAGTATAGGCTATTTTTAGAGTCCGTATGTGTGGGGAAACAAGAGATAGGGTTGATTTCGGACCCCTCCACCAAGGGCCACGAAATTCCCCCCTCTTCCTCCATATATACAGCCCTTAGGGCATCGTTTAGACTTTGGGATTTGTTTAGTTAAAAGTTAGCCATTGCAACTTCGTGTACTTCGTTTGTGTCCAACGACCAGACCAAGACCGCTTACGGATCCCCACCATTATCAATACCTCATATATATTTGCAATATTCAGATTGCTTTATCATATTCTTGCTCGTTCTTCGATTGCTTGCAGGAATAGACCTTCATGGTCAGGCTGACCGTGCTTCCGGCATCGTCAGTAACCTCAGGAGATTGGTTTAGCGATTGCTAAGGCGCAACGTCGTGCACGTTTGTAGTCGGATCGTCAAAGTCGTCTCCACCAAATCGATAGTTATCATCTCATCGAAAGATCGGGACACCCTCGCCTCTATCAAGTGGTATCAGATTTCCAGGTTGCTCGGTGAGATTTTACAGTATTTCGTAGTTTAGATCGAGTCTGTTCTTCATACCTACAGTCCACGAAAAAGCCACAAAAAAAATTTAGGGTTAGTTCATCATATCCGAACCAATCTGAGCCTTTGCATAATCTTTTTAGGGTTTTGCTTTGTTGAATTTGCGGTTGCATCGTCGTGTCTAGTTGCTGGTCTTAGAGTCTAGTCTTTTAGAGTTTCGAGTTCTGGTCATAAGTTGTCACGCCGCCGCCGCACCATCATCATCGCCCCTGCCATCTACCACCACCGCTCCGAATCCGTATCCATATACCACCACCAATCCGTGTCCATATACCACCACCGATCCATATCCATATACTACCACCACCGCTGCCATATACCACCACCATATATCCACCACCAATCCGAGTTCCTTGATTATTAGGGTTGTTTTCGAGATCCATCTAGTTTCCGATTCGTGTTTCCTTGCCGGAGTAGGTTTCGGAAAAAAAAAGAGTCGGGTAGCCACGCTCCGTTTAGGCCCAAAATTTTTCGAAAACGCATTTTTCAAAAAAAATTCTGGCTATCCTATTTTTAGGTGTTTCTGAGTGTTTTGAGACAGGTGCCATTATAGGAAGTTTTTTTTGACCCGTTTCCAGTTTTTGGGTCCGGGCAGTCAAAAAAAAAATTGGTCGAAAAAATTTCGTGCCCATCCTGTCAGTTTGAGCTAAGAAGAGTTTTGAGACACTCGCCATTATAGTGATTTTTCGCAAAAAAAAAAGCAGCGCAAAAAAAAAGCGCAAAAAAAAGAAGAGCGAAAAAAAAATTCAGAGTGTGCTTTTCCCTTGTTTACGTGCCGCGCCGTGATTTTGTTGGTGTTCTAGGCTCGCGTCTCTAACACAGTCTAGCCTAGGACCAGCACAGTACCGTCGTTGAGCGTTTATTCAACTTTGCATCTCTGAATTGATTATTGCTGACCCTTTTTGCTACCATACTATAAGCCTTCCCAGCTCCACATACATCTACGTCGTGTGTTTGACTCTCCCTGGTAATCGCTCTATCCAAGCTTTGAGAGTTTTTGACTACAACGGTTGCCGATCACCGCCTGCTGCTGGGTAAGAACTGGTAAGAATTTGAGATTTGCTTGACGGATTTGTGATACACCACCACCACTTCTTAGTAGTCTGTAGGATCATATTCTTGTGTGTTTCTATTGCTGCTAACCATGCCAGGATCACAAGCCGACGAGATTGACTGGGAGAATTTATCGAACAAGGAGCTTCATGATAAGTTTCAGCAAATGATGACTGAACAGGTGCAAGATGTGCTGAACAATTTTGAAGAGGCCATGGAGAAGATCACTGGCCTTAAGAAGACGTTCGAAACAAAGCTCGATAAAAAGTTTAATGAATTGCTCGCGCGTCTTCCACCACCACCACCCGCTGCACCTAACGCACCTCTCCAACAACAACAACAACGACTACCTCCACGTCGCGAAGCAGACCTCCGCCGAGCAAGCCGTGTTCCTCTTGCGTTTGGCCAAACTGTTGGTGCTGCTGTTGATACTTCTTTGGCTCCTGCTGCTGATGCGGAGGAGGATGATTATGTGGGAGATTATGAGGATGAGGTTGATCAAAATCAACACTACATGCAGCCACCTGTACCACCACCAGCAGGTCGACCTCAGGTATATATTCGTAATGGTAGGCCTGCACCACCACCTCAGGTACGAGATGATGTCCATATTCCTAAACTGAAATTGAATATTCCACCATTTGAGGGTAGATATGTTCCTGATATATATCTTACTTGGGAGTTAGAAACTGAACAACGATTTACATGTTTACAATATCCTGAGGAGAGACGAGTTGCTGCTGCCGTTTGTGCTTTCACTAGTTTTGCATGTGTATGGTGGTCTGAACATTGTAGATTATATCCTATTCCAACTACTTGGGCTGCTTTGAAAACTGCTATGCGTACGCGTTGGGTTCCACCATATTATCAACGTGAATTGCTTCAAAAATTGCAGCGTTTAAGACAAGGGAAAAATTCTGTAGAAGAGTATTATCAGGAATTACAAACTGGCATGATTAGATGTGGTATTGTTGAGGAGAATGAAGCTATGCTTGCACGTTTTCTGGGTGGATTAAATAGAGAGATTCAGACCATTCTAGACTATAAGGAGTATACTAATATCACTCGTTTATTCCATCTTGCTTGTAAAGCTGAACGTGAAGTGCAGGATCGACAAGCATTGGGGCGAACTAACTTTTCTGCAGGCCGACCTTCATCATGGACACCACGTGCATCTTCTACTTCAACTGCACCAGCACCTCCATCCGGTGCCACCTCCAGCCGTGATACAAGAAAACAGGCACAACCACCATTATCTGCCAAGAGCGCACCTGCGGGGCCTGCACAGCGTTCTTCTTCTTCCATGGCATCAACAGGGCACACAAGTGATATTATTTGTCGTCGTTGTAAGGGAGGAGGTCATTATGCGAGAGAATGCAAATCTCCGCGTGTGATGATTGCTACCGCGGATGGTGGATATGAGTCTGCTAGTGACTATGATGAGGAGACTTTGGCTCTTATTACACGTGAAGAACATGGTGGAGATGATTCTGATCATGAGACGCAATGCATGGCTCCTGAAGACGCTGACAGGTATGAATGTTTAGTTGCTCAACGTGTTTTGAGTGTGCAGGTCACACAAGCTGAGCAAAATCAGAGGCACAATTTGTTCCATACCAAGGGAGTTGTGAAGGAACGTTCTGTGTGCGTCATCATAGACGGAGGGAGCTGCAACAACTTGGCTAGCATGGAGATGGTGGAGAAGCTTTCTCTCACCACAAGACCACATCCACATCCTTACTACATCCAATGGTTCAACAACAGCGGCAAGGTTAAGGTAACACGTACTGTTCGTGTGCATTTTAGTATCTCTACATATGCTGATTATGTTGATTGTGATGTGGTACCTATGCAAGCATGTTCCTTATTACTTGGTAGACCATGGCAATTTGATAAAAATTCTGTACACCATGGTAGAAACAATCACTATACTCTTGTTCATAAGGATAAAAATATTACTTTGCTTCCTATGACTCCTGATTCCATTTTGAAAGATGATATTAATAGAGCTAATAAAGCACAACAGGAGAAGAATAAGAGTGAAAATCAAATTGTGGCAAAAGAATTTGAGCAACAAATGAAGCCTAATAATAAGCCATCTAGTGTTGCTTCTGAAATTAAATTGAAAAGTGCATGTTTATTTGCCACCAAATCTGATATTGATGAGCTAGATTTCAGCATATCTGTTTGCTATGCTTTTGTGTGCAAAGAGGCATTATTTTCATTCGAGGACGTGCCTTCCTCTTTGCCTCCTGCTGTCACTAACATTTTGCAGGAGTTCACTGACGTTTTTCCACAAGACGTGCCACCGGGATTACCGCCTATTCGAGGGATTGAGCATCAGATTGACTTAATTCCCGGTGCTTCACTGCCAAACCGTGCACCATACCGTAC
This sequence comes from Triticum aestivum, assembly GCF_018294505.1. Taxonomy (NCBI): domain Eukaryota; kingdom Viridiplantae; phylum Streptophyta; class Magnoliopsida; order Poales; family Poaceae; genus Triticum; species Triticum aestivum. The sequence goes on from NC_057813.1 coordinate 324,438,971, forward strand.
CAATCCAGAGGAGACGAAGGAGATTATGCGTCAAGTACAAGAGCTTCTCGACAAAGGTTATATACGCGAATCCCTTAGTCCTTGTGCTGTTCCTATTATTCTAGTGCCGAAAAAGGATGGTACATCACGTATGTGTGTTGATTGTAGAGGCATTAATAATATTACTATTCGTTATCGTCATCCTATTCCTAGGCTAGATGATATGCTTGATGAATTGGGTGGCTCTACAACATTCTCCAAAGTTGATTTGCCTAGTGGCTACCATCAAATTCATATGAAATTGGGAGATGAATGGAAAACAACATTTAAAACTAAGTTTGGATTATATGAGTGGTTAGTCATGCCTTTTGGGTTAACTAATGCACCTAGTACTTTCATGAGATTAATGAACGAAGTTTTATGTGCTTTCATTGGACGATTTGTGGTAGTTTACTTTGATGACATATTGATTTATAGCAGATCTTTGGAGGAACATTTGGAACATTTACGTGCTGTTTTTATTGCTCTACGTGATGCACGTTTGTTTGGTAACCTTGGGCAGTGCACCTTTTGCACCGACCGAGTATCTTTTCTTGGCTATGTTGTTACTCCACAGGGAATTGAAGTTGATAAAGCCAAGATTGAAGCTATTGAGAGTTGGCCGCAGCCCAAAACGGTCACACAAGTGAGGAGTTTTCTTGGCCTCGCTGGATTCTATAGGCGTTTTGTGAGAGATTTCAGCACCATTGCTGCACCTCTCAATGAGCTTACAAAGAAAGATGTGCCTTTTCTTTGGGGTACCGCACAGGAAGAAGCCTTCACGGTATTGAAAGATAAGTTGACACATGCTCCTTTACTCCAACTTCCTGATTTTAATAAGACTTTTGAGCTTGAATGTGATGCTAGTGGAATTGGATTAGGAGGTGTGTTATTACAAGATGGCAAACCTGTTGCTTACTTTTCTGAAAAATTGAGTGGGCCTAGTCTGAATTATTCTACTTATGATAAAGAATTATATGCTCTTGTTCGGACTTTAGAAACATGGCAACATTATTTATGGCCCAAAGAATTTGTTATACATTCTGATCATGAATCTTTGAAACATATTAAAAGTCAAGCTAAACTGAATCGTAGACATGCTAAATGGGTGGAATTGTAAAGAAGGAAGAATGTGGAACAAGTTTGTTGTTAACGATGGATTTGTGTTTCGTGCTAACAAGCTATGCATTCCAGCTAGCTCCATTCGTCTTTTGTTGTTGCAGGAGGCGCATGGAGGAGGATTAATGGGACACTTTGGCGTGAAGAAGACGGAGGACGTACTTGCTACACATTTCTTTTGGCCAAAGATGAGACGGGATGTTGAGCGTTTTATTGCTCGCTGCACTACATGTCAAAAAGCTAAGTCATGACTCAATCCTCATGGTTTATATATGCCTTTGCCTGTACCTAGTGTTCCTTGGGAGGATATATCTATGGACTTTGTTTTAGGTTTACCTCGAACAAAGAAGGGGAGGGATAGCATATTTGTTGTCGTGGATAGATTCTCGAAAATGGCACACTTTATACCATGTCATAAAAGCGATGATGCTGTTAATGTTGCTGATTTGTTCTTTCGTGAAATTATTCGCTTGCATGGTGTGCCAAATACTATTGTTTCAGATCGTGATACTAAATTTCTTAGCCACTTTTGGAGATGTTTATGGGCTAAGTTGGGGACTAAACTGATTTTTAGTACTACTTGTCACCCCCAAACTGATGGACAAACTGAAGTAGTCAATAGAACATTGTCTACTATGCTTAGGGCTGTTTTGAAGAATAATAAGAAAATGTGGGAGGAATGCTTGCCTCATATTGAATTTGCTTATAATCGTTCATTGCATTCTACTACTAAGATGTGCCCTTTTGAAGTTGTGTATGGTTTCCTACCTCGTGCACCTATTGATTTGTTGGCTCTTCCATCTTCGGAGAAGGTTAATTTTGATGCTAAACAACGTGCTGAATTGATTTTAAAAATGCATGAGTTAACTAAGGAAAACATTGAGCGTATGAATGCTAAATATAAACTTGCTGGAGATAAGGGTAGAAAACATGTTGTGTTTGCACTTGGAGATCTTGTTTGGTTACATTTGCGTAAGGATAGATTTCCTGATTTGCGCAAATCAAAGTTAATGCCACGTGCTGATGGTCCCTTTAAGGTGTTAGAGAAAATAAATGATAATGCATATAAACTTGAGCTGCCTGCAGATTTTGGGGTTAGTCCCACTTTTAACATTGCAGATTTGAAGCCTTATTTGGGTGAGGAAGATGAACTTCCGTCGAGGACGACTTCATTTCAAGAAGGGGAGGATGATGAGGACATCAATACAATTGTTACACCCAGAGCCCCTGCTGCTATACATACTGGACCAATTACTAGAGCTCGTGCACGCCAACTAAATTACCAGGTACTTTCGTTTCTTGGTAATGATTCTAATGTTCATGAGAATATGATGCTGCCTAAATTGGATACATTTGTTTTGCTTACAAATGAAGGGCCTAGCTTGGAGAAGGATGAACATTGGAGCAAGAACAAGCATGGAGATGATGGCATGCGCAAGGGAAACAAGAACGGAGTTACAAGTGATGATTGCAGGACTTTGAAGCCACCATAATGGGTGCATGAAGCCTTGGACGAAATATACAAGACGCCACTTCATAAATTTCGTCCCGAGGCTATTTTAGGTGCTGCGTCACCTTATTATTGGGCCAGGCCCATGTAATTTCGAAATACATAAGTATAGGCTATTTTTAGAGTCCGTATGTGTGGGGAAACAAGAGATAGGGTTGATTTCGGACCCCTCCACCAAGGGCCACGAAATTCTCCCCCTCTTCCTCCATATATACAGCCCTTAGGGCATCGTTTAGACTTTGGGTTTTGTTTAGATTAAAAGTTCGCCATAGCTGCAACTTCGCGTACTTCGTTTGTGTTCAACGACCAGACAAAGGCGTCACAGAACCCCACCTTGATCAATAAAGCTTTCATCTTATATTCGCAATATCCAGATTGCAATCTTAGTTTCTTGCTTGTTCTTCGTTTGCTCGCAGGAAACAGACCCTCGTGGTCAGGTTGATCGTGCTCCGGCGTGGTCAATAACCTCTCGGAGTTGGTTTAGCGATTGCTAAGGCGCGACGTCCTCGCACGTTCGTAGTCGGATCGTCAAAGTCGACTTCCACCAAAGCGATATCCATCATCTCATCGAAAGATCGGGACCCTCGCCTCTATCAGTATGTGTGTTGATTGTAGAGGCATTAATAATATTACTATTCGTTATCGTCATCCTATTCCTAGGCTAGATGATATGCTTGATGAATTGAGTGGCTCTACAATATTCTCCAAAGTTGATTTGCGTAGTGGCTACCATCAAATTCGTATGAAATTGGGAGATGAATGGAAAACAGCATTTAAAACTAAGTTTGGATTATATGAGTGGTTAGTCATGCCTTTTGGGTTAACTAATGCACCTAGTACTTTCATGAGATTAATGAACGAAGTTTTACGTGCTTTCATTGGACGATTTGTGGTAGTTTACTTTGATGACATATTGATTTATAGCAGATCTTTGGAAGAACATTTGGAACATTTATGTGCTGTTTTTATTGCTCTACGTGATGCACGTTTGTTTGGTAACCTTGGGAAGTGCACCTTTTGCACCGACCGAGTATCTTTTCTTGGCTATGTTGTTACTCCACAGGGAATTGAAGTTGATAAAGCCAAGATTGAAGCTATTGAGAGTTGGCCGCAGCCCAAAACGGTCACACAAGTGAGGAGTTTTCTTGGCCTCGCTGGATTCTATAGGCGTTTTGTGAGAGATTTCAGCACCATTGCTGCGCCTCTCAATGAGCTTACAAAGAAAGATGTGCCTTTTCTTTGGGGTACCGCACAGGAAGAAGCCTTCACGGTATTGAAAGATAAGTTGACACATGCTCCTTTACTCCAACTTCCTGATTTTAATAAGACTTTTGAGCTTGAATGTGATGCTAGTGGAATTGGATTAGGAGGTGTGTTATTACAAGATGGCAAACCTGTTGCATACTTTTCTGAAAAATTGAGTGGGCCTAGTCTGAATTATTCTACTTATGATAAAGAATTATATGCTCTTGTTCGGACTTTAGAAACATGGCAACATTATTTATGGCCCAAAGAATTTGTTATACATTCTGATCATGAATCTTTGAAACATATTAAAAGTCAAGCTAAACTGAATCGTAGACATGCTAAATGGGTTGAATTCATTGAGACTTTCCCTTATGCCATTAAACACAAGAAGGGAAAAGAAAATGTTATTGCTGATGCATTGTCTCGTCGCTATACTATGCTTTCACAACTTGACTTCAAAATATTTGGTTTGGAGACCATCAAAGATCAATATGTGCATGATGCTGATTTTAAAGATGTAATGCAGAATTGTAAAGAAGGAAGAATGTGGAACAAGTTTGTTGTTAACGATGGATTTGTGTTTCGTGCTAACAAGCTATGCATTCCAGCTAGCTCCATTCGTCTTTTGTTGTTGCAGGAGGCGCATGGAGGAGGATTAATGGGACACTTTGGCGTGAAGAAGATGGAGGACGTACTTGCTACACATTTCTTTTGGCCAAAGATGAGACGGGATGTTGAGCGTTTTATTGCTCGCTGCACTACATGTCAAAAAGCTAAGTCACGACTCAATCCTCATGGTTTATATATGCCTTTGCCTGTACCTAGTGTTCCTTGGGAGGATATATCCATGGACTTTGTTTTAGGTTTACCTCGAACAAAGAAGGGGAGGGATAGCATATTTGTTGTCGTGGATAGATTCTCGAAAATGGCACACTTTATACCATGTCATAAAAGCGATGATGCTGTTAATGTTGCCGATTTGTTCTTTCGTGAAATTATTCGCTTGCATGGTGTACCAAATACTATTGTTTCAGATCGTGATACTAAATTTCTTAGCCACTTTTGGAGATGTTTATGGGCTAAGTTGGGGACTAAACTACTTTTTAGTACTACTTGTCACCCCCAAACTGATGGACAAACTGAAGTAGTCAGTAGAACGTTGTCTACTATGCTTAGGGCTGTTTTGAAGAATAATAAGAAAATGTGGGAGGAATGCTTGCCTCATATTGAATTTGCTTATAATCGTTCATTGCATTCTACTACTAAGATGTGCCCTTTTGAAGTTGTGTATGGTTTCCTACCTCGTGCACCTATTGATTTGTTGCCTCTTCCATCTTCGGAGAAGGTTAATTTTGATGCTAAACAACGTGCTGAATTGATTTTAAAAATGCATGAGTTAAGTAAGGAAAACATTGAGCGCATGAATGCTAAATATAAACTTGCTGGAGATAAGGGTAGAAAACATGTTGTGTTTGCACCTGGAGATCTGGTTTGGTTACATTTGCGTAAGGATAGATTTCCTGATTTGTGCAAATCAAAGCTAATGCCACGTGTTGATGGTCCCTTTAAGGTGTTAGAGAAAATAAATGATAATGCATATAAACTTGAGCTGCCTGCAGATTTTGGGGTTAGTCCCACTTTTAACATTGCAGATTTGAAGCCTTATTTGGGTGAGGAAGATGAACTTCCGTCGAGGACGACTTCATTTCAAGAAGGGGAGGATGATGAGAACATCAATACAATTGTTACACCCACAGCCCCTGCTGCTATACATACTGGACCAATTACTAGAGCTCGTGCACGCCAACTAAATTACCAGGTACTTTCGTTTCTTGGTAATGATTCTAATGTTCATGACAATATGATGCTGCCTAAATTGGATACATTGGTTTGCTTACAAATGAAGGGTCTAGCTTGGAGAAGGATGAACATTGGAGCAAGAACAAGCATGGAGATGATGGCATGCGCAAGGGGAACAAGAACGGAGTTACAAGTGATGATTTCAGGACTTTGAAGCCACCATAATGGGTGCATGAAGCCTTGGACGAAATATACAAGATGCCACTTCATAAATTTCGTCCCGAGGCTATTTGAGGTGCTGCGTCACCTTATTATTGGGCCAGGCCCATGTAATTTCGAAATACATAAGTATAGGCTATTTTTAGAGTCCGTATGTGTGGGGAAACAAGAGATAGGGTTGATTTCGGACCCCTCCACCAAGGGCCACGAAATTCCCCCCTCTTCCTCCATATATACAGCCCTTAGGGCATCGTTTAGACTTTGGGATTCGTTTAGTTAAAAGTTAGCCATTGCAACTTCGTGTACTTCGTTTGTGTCCAACGACCAGACCAAGACCGCTTACGGATCCCCACCATTATCAATACCTCATATATATTTGCAATATTCAGATTGCTTTATCATATTCTTGCTCGTTCTTCGATTGCTTGCAGGAATAGACCTTCGTGGTCAGGCTGACCGTGCTTCCGGCATCGTCAGTAACCTCAGGAGATTGGTTTAGCGATTGCTAAGGCGCAACGTCATGCACGTTTGTAGTCGGATCGTCAAAGTCGTCTCCACCAAATCGATAGTTATCATCTCATCGAAAGATCGGGACACCCTCGCCTCTATCACCTTCTCTTCCCTCTCTACGGGCATTTTCTCTCTCGCACCCCATCGTTGCTGGCCTCTGCCATTCACATCACCTCTCTATGATGAAGCCATGCACACTTACACACATGCACGCACGCACACCCCCCACACACACACTAAGACTCCATCTCTCTCTCTCTTTCTGTCTCTCTCTCTCTCTCTCTCTCACACACACACACACACACCCCACACACACTAAGACTCCATCTCACACACACATGCTCTAGGCGGAGCATTTGTTCCTACCACCCTTCATCCAACCTTACTCGTATGATAAACAATCACCTTTATTTACTTGCATAACTTGGACAAATTCCACTTTACTTTAGTAGTCAGCAAACTTATCATCTGTACCCTTATAAAAAACAAGTTGGCGATGATGGTGTGCCTGCCATCTTGTAATACACACCGTATAATCTATATCTGACGGATAGAAAGCAAACTATGATAATTTTACCAAAGATACCCGCACCTCTCTCCACATCATTATCTCCCACAACCTCATTGCTCAGCAATTAAAAAAGGAATAAGTCTCTGGAACAATCTAGCATGCATGGTGGCTGCTGCCGCCTGCTGCCGCCGTCCATCCCCATGCCTCCGCCCATTCCGACCACCAGTCACCACCACGCTCCACTCCTCCTCGCCTTATCTCTCATCTTTCATTTTTTCGATGACATTCTCGAGATACCAGTTTTCTGATAAAATTCTCGAGATATCATTAGTTTTTACACATGGGATTACTCCTGCATGGGTCAATCACAACAGGTGTTTTGTAAAAAATGCATATTGATGTTCCGTGCAATGCACGAGAATCTTGCTTATAATTATATAACGCAAATCACGAGCAGGAAGTGACATTTTTTTGACACAACCACGTTAACATGGCCACGTAAATCACTAGCTAAACTAAATACCATTATACCTATATCCTGATGCAAAAGGTTGAGTACATGTCCGAAGAGTAGAGTCGCACACACGCACTCTGTCACTCAGAATCTCTCTCACACACACCAGTTACGTGATGCCCAGTTAAGCAGACACGTATGTTACAATTTGTGCACCCGTGGGTACACGTGATGCTGCGCATTTATTTAAGCCGGAAGGTGAACCCAAACAGTAGCTGCATTCATTCCCCTCGCGCCGCCTCTTCTCTGGTCGCCGTCGCCCGGTAGCCATGGCCCGGCCGAAGGTAACAACATACGCCATACTCCCTCCGGAGCGGTGCTTTAATATGGAAATTTTATTGGTCATGCATGCATCTTTTTGTGCTAGCACTCCTATATAAGGGTTGACCGGTCGCTTCCCACGGACGGGCGCGGGCGGTGGAAGAGGAAGGAGAAGGGAATCGGGCTGTGTAGTAACGTTTTTACCACAATTTCTTAGGAAACTGAGTGCAATAATTGAGTAGTTTTGCAAACTACTAGTACTACACCTGAAACGGTTCAAAACATATACTCCCTTGCCAGCGCGCGCTTCCCACGTGAAACGGTCAGTGTCGCCCTGGAGCGTCAGTGCCGCATTAATGCCCGGCTAGAGCGGAGGCGACCTCTCACTGGCGCCGACTTTGAAGTGGCGTGATGGCCGAGAGAGCGCCGCTTCCCGGTGCACGCGACTACTCCGCGTCGAGACTGGCCATAGGCCCTGTTTGGATCCATGGGTTAGAGTTAGTTTGAGCTAGTTGGGGCTCAAATAGCCCTAAAGTATCCAAGCATGAGGATTTAAATTGGAGCAAGTTGCACCGAACCCACCAAAAAAAACTATCCCACCCAAGAGGTGCTAACTGGAGATAGTTCTCATTGGGACCACTGAAAAATCACTTTTCTCCCTCCATCATCAATCTAACCCTATCACCCAAACACCTCTTTCGCTATAGTTAGTTCAGGCTTAGTCATGAGTTAGTCTAACCTCTAGCTAAGTTAGAGTATCAAATAGGAGCAGTATAGGACATGCAGGTTGCTCAAAGCATACAGGCAAATTCGTACGAGAAAGGATTTTTTTTTCTTTTTGAAAATAGAACGTGAAAGGAATTTTTTTTAGAATGCTCTTGGCATGTCGCTAACATGTGATGAGTTAACCGACCTCAATAGACAGCAAAAACGCCAGCCCGCCGCACTTTGATAGAGACGAGGAAGGAGAAGCGATACAGGCTGCTGGATTACTAGAGATAGGTGTCGCACGGAAGCCAAGAAATATGGTGATAGCGTGGGTTAGCCATGTACTTGTATGATGTAACTACACTGGGCTGCCGTGTTTCGTACTCTTCTAGTCCACTGTGGAGATGATTGGTTAATTTTATATCGCTGAATAATATTAAATGTTTTGAGTGCAGACGCTCCAGCACGAGGTTCCTTGCTCCTTCTCGGTCGTCTGGAATATATGTTCTTCCAGTCTATTTTTTTACGTGAGCTTTGTTCATCCTTTTGCCAACACGCGAGACATCTAGCATCAAGGTGCACGTGTTATGCAAGGATCGTTCCATCTATATGAAGAACACGTGGGACTGGAACTACGAGACGGACATGTACCCAGGAGTGGACGTACGAACCTGAGTAATGTAGCGCAGTAAGTGAAGTAGAAAGGCATAAATGGTATGAACATGCGTGGCGTATAGGGTGTGTTTGGTTGCGTTCTCGTCTTAGCATAGTTGTTCCCTCTTCATGCATGCTCAACTCAACACCCCTCTTCATGCATGCTCAACTCAACACCCCTCTTCATGCATGCTCTCTTCATGCATGCTTCTAGTGTATTTGTGCTAAACTAGTGTGGACTCATGCACCCTCCATACACTCTACCAAACACCCAAAAGTGGGTCGAGAAGGGAACTCTTGGGCGGCATTTGTCTCTTACTACGTACTACCAGTAAATGTTGTACGTGCAATGCACGGTGATGTTATGGAGTACGCGCCTAAGTTCTCTACTACTACTATATTAGTTGGAGGCACATATTAACTTTTATATTTGTTTACTTGTATGCCCCGAGACCTTCCAACTAGACGTGTCTTTCTCTCCAGGTCGCACTTTGTATCGTTCATACCACTAAGTACTACTACATGTGGTCTCCGACGCAGAAGTGGAAGAAGTGGAGACGCTCTACCATGCTGTTTTTTTACGCTAGGCTCTACCACGCTGTTCATGTCCCACTCCTTTTGCTGACGTGTGGGACATCGAGCACGTGTCGTGTTTGGCACCCTTCGTCGTAAGAGTTGAAACGCTAGCATTCATCAGAAATAAAAAATAATTATAAATCAGCAGTGATACTATTTTTTTGCGATCCAATCAGCAGTGATACTATACCACGCGGTTTCATTGCTCCTCGATATCGGAAAGAATACTTCCGTTCGCAAAAATGTGGGACGTCGACCATCCTGGTCCACTTGCCATGCACGCAGAACTCCAAGGGAGAGTCACCCAGGTCGTCGCGCCGCACTAACAATAACTAATGAGCCGTCAAATCACAGGCCCACTTCCCACTTTGAAGTTGCTCGGACGAAGGAACCATCATGACTTCGTTGAATTCCGCTTCTTGAAGAAAACTACTATACTAGCGGTACTGCTAGCTACAGTAGTTACTCCAACAGAGGCCTCCTTTTGTTCATAGGATAGGAATTTTATAGGAATATGAAAATCGTAGGAAGTGAGATGACATGCATCTCAATTCCTATAGACAAAGAGATGCCATTTGATGCATAGGATAGGAATTTTTTCATTTAGTCTAGGCTAATGTACTGGTAATTTGCTCTAAAAACTACAGTAGTAACTAGTAGTACTGGTACATGCTCGTACTCAGACAGAGACACACACACTAACTACTAGTATTACTACTTCTCACATGCTGGCCAGACACCGTCATTCTCCTTCCCAGCTTTGTCGGCGACACCCCACCGTGCTTGGATCTTCGCCGACCTCTTCGCAGCAGCGCGTGCGTCCTTTTCTTTCTTGCAGCGGCGTGATGAGGACATCAATACAATTGTTACACCCACAGCCCCTGCTGCTATACATACTGGACCAATTACTAGAGCTCGTGCACGCCAACTAAATTACCAGGTACTTTCGTTTCTTGGTAATGATTCTAATGTTCATGAGAATATGATGCTGCCTAAATTGGATACATTTGTTTTGCTTACAAATGAAGGGCCTAGCTTGGAGAAGGATGAACATTGGAGCTAGAACAAGCATGGAGATGATGGCATGCGCAAGGGAAACAAGAACGGAGTTACAAGTGATGATTTCAGGACTTTGAAGCCACCATAATGGGTGCATGAAGCCTTGGACGAAATATACAAGATGCCACTTCATAAATTTCGTCCCGAGGCTATTTTAGGTGCTGTGTCACCTTATTATTGGGCCAGGCCCATGTAATTTCGAAATACATAAGTATAGGCTATTTTTAGAGTCCGTATGTGTGGGGAAACAAGAGATAGGGTTGATTTCGGACCCCTCCACCAAGGGCCACGAAATTCCCCCCTCTTCCTCCATATATACAGCCCTTAGGGCATCGTTTAGACTTTGGGTTTTGTTTAGATTAAAAGTTCGCCATAGCTGCAACTTCGCGTACTTCGTTTGTGTTCAACGACCAGACAAAGGCGTCACAGAACCCCACCTTGATCAATAAAGCTTTCATCTTATATTCGCAATATCCAGATTGCAATCTTAGTTTCTTGCTTGTTCTTCGTTTGCTCGTAGGAAACAGACCCTCGTGGTCAGGTTGATCGTGCTCCGGCGTGGTCAATAACCTCTCGGAGTTGGTTTAGCGATTGCTAAGGCGCGACGTCCTCGCATGTTCGTAGTCGGATCGTCAAAGTCGACTTCCACCAAAGCGAAATCCACCATCTCATCGAAAGACGGGACACCTTTGCCTAACAATCTCCTTCTAGATACCCCCCCGCCTCTCACTCTTCCCCTATATCCCCGAAACCAATAAGACCATCCCTTTGTTTAATTCCCACCTACATGCACCATCGATATATAGTAGTCTTCCTCGGTGTCTCTCGAACAAACACGTTCTCTAGATATCGACTCCTCTCACGCGCACACACCTTCTCTTCCCTCTCTACGGGCATTTTCTCTCTCGCACCCCATCGTTGCTGGCCTCTACCATTCACATCACCTCTCTATGAGGAAGCCATGCACACTTACACACATGCACGCACGCACACCCCCCCCACACACACTAAGACTCCATCTCTCTCTCTCTCTTTCTGTCTCTCTCTCTCTCTCTCACACACACACACACCCCACACACACACTAAGACTCCATCTCACACACACATGCTCTAGGCGGAGCATTTGTTCCTACCACCCTTCATCCAACCTTACCCGTATGATAAACAATCACCTTTATTTACTTGCATAACTTGGACAAATTCCACTTTACTTTAGTAGTCAGCAAACTTATCATCTGTACCCTTATAAAAAACAAGTTGGCGATGATGGTGTGCCTGCCATCTTGTAATACACACCGTATAATCTATATCTGACGGATAGAAAGCAAACTATGATAATTTTACCAAAGATACCCGCACCTCTCTCCACATCATTATCTCCCACAACCTCATTGCTCAGCAATTAAAAAAGGAATAAGTCTCTGGAACAATCTAGCATGCATGGTGGCTGCTGCCGCCTACTGCCGCCGTCCATCCCCATGCCTCCGCCCATTCCGACCACCAGTCACCACCACGCTCCACTCCTCCTCGCCTTATCTCTCATCTTTCATTTTTTCGATGACATTCTCGAGATACCAGTTTTCTGATAAAATTCTCGAGATATCATTAGTTTTTACACATGGGATTACTCCTGCATGGGTCAATCACAACAGGTGTTTTGTAAAAAATGCATATTGATGTTCCGTGCAATGCACGAGAATCTTGCTTATAATTATATAACGCAAATCACGAGTAGGAAGTGACATTTTTTTGACACAACCACGTTAACATGGCCACGTAAATCACTAGCTAAAGTAAATACCATTATACTTATATCCTGATGCAAAAGGTTGAGTACATGTCCGAAGAGTAGAGTCGCACACACGCACTCTGTCACTCAGAATCTCTCTCAGACACACCAGTTACGTGATGCCCAGTTAAGCAGACACGTATGTTACAATTTGTGCACCCGTGGGTACACGTGATGCTGCGCATTTATTTAAGCCGGAAGGTGAACCCAAACAGTAGCTGCATTCATTCCCCTCGCGCCGCCTCTTCTCTGGTCGCCGTCGCCCGGTAGCCATGGCCCGGCCGAAGGTAACAACATACGCCATACTCCCTCCAGAGCGGTGCTTTAATATGGAAATTTTATTGGTCATGCATGCATCTTTTTGTGCTAGCACTCCTATATAAGGGTTGACCGGTCGCTTCCCACGGACGGGCGCGGGCGGTGGAAGAGGAAGGAGAAGGGAATCGGGCTGTGTAGTAACGTTTTTACCACAATTTCTTAGGAAACTGAGTGCAATAATTGAGTAGTTTTGCAAACTACTAGTACTACACCTGAAACGGTTCAAAACATATACTCCCTTGCCAGCGCGCGCTTCCCGCGTGAAACGGTCAGTGTCGCCCTGGAGCGTCAGTGCCGCATTAATGCCCGGCTAGAGCGGAGGCGACCTCTCACTGGCGCCGACTTTGAAGTGGCGTGATGGCTGAGAGAGCGCCGCTTCCCGGTGCACGCGACTACTCCGCGTCGAGACTGTCCATAGGCCCTGTTTGGATCCATGGGTTAGAGTTAGTTTGAGCTAGTTGGGGCTCAAATAGCCCTAAAGTATCCAAGCATGAGGATTTAAATTGGAGCAAGTTGCACCGAACCCACCAAAAAAAACTATCCCACCCAAGAGGTGCTAACTGGAGATAGTTCTCATTGGGACCACTGAAAAATCACTTTTCTCCCTCCATCATCAATCTAACCCTATCACCCAAACACCTCTTTCGCTATAGTTAGTTCAGGCTTAGTCATGAGTTAGTCTAACCTCTAGCTAAGTTAGAGTATCAAATAGGAGCAGTATAGGACATGCAGGTTGCTCAAAGCATACAGGCAAATTCGTACGAGAAAGGATTTTTTTTTCTTTTTGAAAATAGAACGTGAAAGGAATTTTTTTTAGAATGCTCTTGGCATGTCGCTAACATGTGATGAGTTAACCGACCTCAATAGACAGCAAAAACGCCAGCCCGCCGCACTTTGATAGAGACGAGGAAGGAGAAGCGATACAGGCTGCTGGATTACTAGAGATAGGTGTCGCACGGAAGCCAAGAAATATGGTGATAGCGTGGGTTAGCCATGTACTTGTATGATGTAACTACACTGGGCTGCCGTGTTTCGTACTCTTCTAGTCCACTGTGGAGATGATTGGTTAATTTTATATCGCTGAATAATATTAAATGTTTTGAGTGCAGACGCTCCAGCACGAGGTTCCTTGCTCCTTCTCGGTCGTCCGGAATATATGTTCTTCCAGTCTATTTTTTTTACGTGAGCTTTGTTCATCCTTCTGCCAACACGCGAGACATCTAGCATCAAGGTGCACGTGTTATGCAAGGATCGTTCCATCTATATGAAGAACACGTGGGACTGGAACTACGAGACGGACATGTACCCAGGAGTGGACGTACGAACCTGAGTAATGTAGCGCAGTAAGTGAAGTAGAAAGGCAGAAATGGTATGAACATGCGTGGCATATAGGGTGTGTTTGGTTGCGTTCTCGTCTTAGCATAGTTGTTCCCTCTTCATGCATGCTCAACTCAACACCCCTCTTCATGCATGCTCAACTCAACACCCCTCTTCATGCATGCTCTCTTCATGCATGCTTCTAGTGTATTTGTGCTAAACTAGTGTGGACTCATGCACCCTCCATACACTCTACCAAACACCCAAAAGTGGGTCGAGAAGGGAACTCTTGGGCGGCATTTGTCTCTTACTACGTACTACCAGTAAATGTTGTACGTGCAATGCACGGTGATGTTATGGAGTACGCGCCTAAGTTCTCTACTACTACTATATTAGTTGGAGGCACATATTAACTTTTATATTTGTTTACTTGTATGCCCCGAGACCTTCCAACTAGACATGTCTTTCTCTCCAGGTCGCACTTTGTATCGTTCATACCACTAAGTACTACTACATGTGGTCTCCGACGCAGAAGTGGAAGAAGTGGAGACGCTCTACCATGCTGTTTTTTTACGCTAGGCTCTACCACGCTGTTCATGTCCCACTCCTTTTGCTGACGTGTGGGACATCGAGCACGTGTCGTGTTTGGCACCCTTCGTCGTAAGAGTTGAAACGCTAGCATTCATCAGAAATAAAAAATAATTATAAATCAGCAGTGATACTATTTTTTTGCGATCCAATCAGCAGTGATACTATACCACGCGGTTTCATTGCTCCTCGATATCGGAAAGAATACTTCCGTTCGCAAAAATGTGGGACGTCGACCATCCTGGTCCACTTGCCATGCACGCAGAACTCCAAGGGAGAGTCACCCAGGTCGTCGCGCCGCACTAACAATAACTAATGAGCCGTCAAATCACAGGCCCACTTCCCACTTTGAAGTTGCTCGGACGAAGGAACCATCATGACTTCATTGAATTCCGCTTCTTGAAGAAAACTACTATACTAGCGGTACTGCTAGCTACAGTAGTTACTCCAACAGAGGCCTCCTTTTGTTCATAGGATAGGAATTTTATAGGAATATGAAAATCGTAGGAAGTGAGATGACATGCATCTCAATTCCTATAGACAAAGAGATGCCATTTGATGCATAGGATAGGAATTTTTTCATTTAGTCTAGGCTAATGTACTGGTAATTTGCTCTAAAAACTACAGTAGTAACTAGTAGTACTGGTACATGCTCGTACTCAGACACAGACACACACACTAACTACTAGTATTACTACTTCTCACATGCTGGCCAGACACCGTCATTCTCCTTCCCGGCTTTGTCAGCGACACCCCACCGTGCTTGGATCTTCGCCGACCTCTTCTCAGCAGCGCGTGCGTCCTTTTCTTTCTTGCAGCGGCGTGATGAGGACATCAATACAATTGTTACACCCACAGCCCCTGCTGCTATACATACTGGACCAATTACTAGAGCTCGTGCATGCCAACTAAATTACCAGGTACTTTCGTTTCTTGGTAATGATTCTAATGTTCATGAGAATATGATGCTGCCTAAATTGGATACATTTGTTTTGCTTACAAATGAAGGGCCTAGCTTGGAGAAGGATGAACATTGGAGCAAGAACAAGCATGGAGATGATGGCATGCGCAAGGGAAACAAGAACGGAGTTACAAGTGATGATTTCAGGACTTTGAAGCCACCATAATGGGTGCATGAAGCCTTGGACGAAATATACAAGATGCCACTTTATAAATTTCGTCCCGAGGCTATTTTAGGTGCTGCGTCACCTTATTATTGGGCCAGGCCCATGTAATTTCGAAATACATAAGTATAGGCTATTTTTAGAGTCCGTATGTGTGGGGAAACAAGAGATAGGGTTGATTTCGGACCCCTCCACCAAGGGCCACGAAATTCCCCCCTCTTCCTCCATATATACAGCCCTTAGGGCATCGTTTAGACTTTGGGTTTTGTTTAGATTAAAAGTTCCCCATAGCTGCAACTTCGCGTACTTCGTTTGTGTTCAACGACCAGACAAAGGCGTCACAGAACCCCACCTTGATCAATAAAGCTTTCATCTTATATTCGCAATATCCAGATTGCAATCTCAGTTTCTTGCTTGTTCTTCGTTTGCTCGCAGGAAACAGACCCTCGTGGTCAGGTTGATCGTGCTCCGGCGTGGTCAATAACCTCTCGGAGTTGGTTTAGCGATTGCTAAGGCGCGACGTCCTCGCACGTTCGTAGTCGGATCGTCAAAGTCGACTGCCACCAAAGCGATATCCATCATCTCATCGAAAGACGGGACACCTTTGCCTCTATCAGGTACTTTCGTTTCTTGGTAATGATTCTAATGTTCATGAGAATATGATGCTGCCTAAATTGGATACATTTGTTTTTCTTACAAATGAAGGGCCTAGCTTGGAGAAGGATGAACATTGGAGCAAGAACAATCATGGAGATGATGGCATGCGCAAGGGGAACAAGAACGGAGTTACAAGTGATGATTTCAGGACTTTGAAGCCACCATAATGGGTGCATGAATCCTTGGACGAAATATACAAGATGCCACTTCATAAATTTCGTCCCGACGCTATTTTAGGTGCTGCGTCACCTTATTATTGGGCCAGGCCCATGTAATTTCGAAATACATAAGTATAGGCTATTTTTAGAGTCCGTATGTGTGGGGAAACAAGAGATAGGGTTGATTTCGGACCCCTCCACCAAGGGCCACGAAATTCCCCCCTCTTCCTCCATATATACAGCCCTTAGGGCATCGTTTAGACTTTGGGTTTTGTTTAGATTAAAAGTTCGCCATGGCTGCAACTTCGCGTACTTCGTTTGTGTTCAACGACCAGACAAAGGCGTCACAGAACCCCACCTTGATCAATAAAGCTTTCATCTTATATTCGCAATATCCAGATTGCAATCTTAGTTTCTTGCTTGTTCTTCGTTTGCTCGCAGGAAACAGACCCTCGTGGTCAGGTTGATCGTGCTCCGGCGTGGTCAATAACCTCTCGGAGTTGGTTTAGCGATTGCTAAGGCGCGACGTCCTCGCACGTTCGTAGTCGGATCGTCAAAGTCGACTGCCACCAAAGCGATATCCACCATCTCATCGAAAGACGGGACACCTTTGCCTCTATCAGATTCTATAGGCGTTTTGTGAGAGATTTCAGCACCATTGTTGCACCTCTCAATGAGCTTACAAAGAAAGATGTGCCTTTTCTTTGGGGTACTGCACAGGAAGAAGCCTTCACGGTATTGAAAGATAAGTTGACACATGCTCCTTTACTCCAACTTCCTGATTTTAATAAGACTTTTGAGCTTGAATGTGATGCTAGTGGAATTGGATTAGGAGGTGTGTTATTACAAGATGGCAAACCTGTTGCATACTTTTCTGAAAAATTGAGTGGGCCTAGTCTGAATTATTCTACTTATGATAAAGAATTATATGCTCTTGTTCGGACTTTAGAAACATGGCAACATTATTTATGGCCCAAAGAATTTGTTATACATTCTGATCATGAATCTTTGAAACATATTAAAAGTCAAGCTAAACTGAATCGTAGACATGCTAAATGGGTTGAATTCATTGAGACTTTCCCTTATGTCATTAAACACAAGAAGGGAAAAGAAAATGTTATTGCTGATGCATTGTCTCGTCGCTATACTATGCTTTCACAACTTGACTTGAAAATATTTGGTTTGGAGACCATCAAAGATCAATATGTGCATGATGCTGATTTTAAAGATGTAATGCAGAATTGTAAAGAAGGAAGAATGTGGAACAAGTTTGTCGTTAACGATGGATTTGTGTTTCGTGCTAACAAGCTATGCATTCCAGCTAGCTCCGTTCGTCTTTTGTTGTTGCAGGAGGCGCATGGAGGAGGATTAATGGGACACTTTGGCGTGAAGAAGACGGAGGACGTACTTGCTACACATTTCTTTTGGCCAAAGATGAGACGGGATGTTGAGCGTTTTATTGCTCGATGCACTACATGTCAAAAAGCTAAGTCACGACTCAATCCTCATGATTTATATATGCCTTTGCCTGTACCTAGTGTTCCTTGGGAGGATATATCTATGGACTTTGTTTTAGGTTTACCTCGAACAAAGAAGGGGAGGGATAGCATATTTGTTGTCGTGGATAGATTCTCGAAAATGGCACACTTTATACCATGTCATAAAAGCGATGATGTTGTTAATGTTGCTGATTTGTTCTTTCGTGAATTTATTCGCTTGCATGGTGTGCCAAATACTATTGTTTCAGATCGTGATACTAAATTTCTTAGCCATTTTTGGAGATGTTTATGGGCTAAGTTGGGGACTAAACTGCTTTTTAGTACTACTTGTCACCCCCAAACTGATGGACAAACTGAAGTAGTCAATAGAACGTTGTCTACTATGCTTAGGGCTGTTTTGAAGAATAATAAGAAAATGTGGGAGGAATGCTTGCCTCATATTGAATTTGCTTATAATCGTTCATTGCATTCTACTACTAAGATGTGCCCTTTTGAAGTTGTGTATGGTTTCCTACCTCGTGCACCTATTGATTTGTTGCCTCTTCCATCTTCGGAGAAGGTTAATTTTGATGCTAAACAACGTGCTGAATTGATTTTAAAAATGCATGAGTTAACTAAGGAAAACATTGAGCGTATGAATGATAAATATAAACTTGCTGGAGATAAGGGTAGAAAACATGTTGTGTTTGCACCTGGAGATCTTGTTTGGTTACATTTGCGTAAGGATAGATTTCCTGATTTGCGCAAATCAAAGCTAATGCCACGTGCTGATGGTCCCTTTAAGGTGTTAGAGAAAATAAATGATAATGCATATAAACTTGAGCTACCTGCAGATTTTGGGGTTAGTCCCACTTTTAACATTGCAGATTTGAAGCCTTATTTGGGTGAGGAAGATGAACTTCCGTCGAGGACGACTTCATTTCAAGAAGGGGAGGATGATGAGGACATCAATACAATTGTTACACCCACAGCCCTGCTGCTATACATACTGGACCAATTACTAGAGCTCGTGCAGGCCAACTAAATTACCAGGTACTTTCGTTTCTTGGTAATGATTCTAATGTTCATGAGAATATGATGCTGCCTAAATTGGATACATTTGTTTTGCTTACAAATGAAGGGCCTAGCTTGGAGAAGGATGAACATTGGAGCAAGAACAAGCATGGAGATGATGGCATGCGCATGGGGAACAAGAACGGAGTTACAAGTGATGATTTCAGGACTTTGAAGCCACCATAATGGGTGCATGAAGCCTTGGACGAAATATACAAGATGCCACTTCATAAATTTCGTCCCGAGGCTATTTTAGGTGCTGCGTCACCTTATTATTGGGCCAGGCCCATGTAATTTCGAAATACATAAGTATAGGCTATTTTTAGAGTCCGTATGTGTGGGGAAACAAGAGATAGGGTTGATTTCGGACCCCTCCACCAAGGGCCACGAAATTCCCCCCTCTTCCTCCATATATACAGCCCTTAGGGCATCGTTTAGACTTTGGGTTTTGTTTAGATTAAAAGTTCGCCATTGCTGCAACTTCGCGTACTTCGTTTGTGTTCAACGACCAGACAAAGGCGTCACAGAACCCCACCTTGATCAATAAAGCTTTCATCTTATATTCGCAATATCCAGATTGCAATCTTAGTTTCTTGCTTGTTCTTCGTTTGCTCGCAGGAAACAGACCCTCGTGGTCAGGTTGATCGTGCTCCGGCGTGGTCAATAACCTCTCGGAGTTGGTTTAGCGATTGCTAAGGCGCGACGTCCTCGCACGTTCGTAGTCGGATCGTCAAAGTCGACTTCCACCAAAGCGATATCCATCATCTCATCGAAAGACGGGACACCTTTGCCTCTATCAAGTGGTATCAGATTTCCAGGTTGCTTGGTGAGATTTTACAGTTTTTCGTAGTTTAGATCGAGTGTGTTCCTCATACCTACAGTCCACGAAAAAGCCACAAAAAAAATTAGGGTTAGTTCATCATATCCGAACCAATCTGAGCCTTTGCATAATCTTTTTAGGGTTTTGCTTTGTTGAATGCGGTTGCATCGTCGGTCTAGTTGCTGGTCTTAGAGTCTAGTCTTTTAGAGTTTCGAGTTCTGGTCATAAGTTGTCACGCCGCCGCCGCACCATCATCATCGCCCCTGCCATCTACCACCACCGCTCCAAATCCGTATCCATATACCACCACCAATCCGTGTCCATATACCACCACCGATCCATATCCATATACTACCACCGCTACCACCACCGCTGCCATATACCACCACCATATATCCACCACCAATCCGAGTTCCTTGCTTATTAGGGTTGTTTTCGAGATCCATCTAGTTTCCGATTCGTGTTTCCTTGCCGGAGTAGGTTTCGGAAAAAAAAAGAGTCGGGTAGCCACGCTCCGTTTAGGCCCAAAATTTTTTGAAACCGCATTTTTCGAAAAAAAATTTGGCTATCCTATTTTTAGGTGTTTCTGAGTGTTTTGAGACAGGTGCCATTATAGGAAGTTTTTTTTGACCCGTTTCCAGTTTTTGGGTCCGGGCAGTCGAAAAAAAAAATTCGAAAAAAAAATTCCGTGCCCATCCTGTCAGTTTGACCTAGGAAGAGTTTTGAGACACTCGCCATTATAGTGCT
>NC_057813.1:324459902-324500385 GCF_018294505.1 Triticum aestivum
AAAAAAAAGAGCGCAAAAAAAAAGAGAGCGAAAAGAAAAATTTCAGAGTGTGCTTTTCCCTTGTTTACGTGCCGCGCCGTGATTTTGTTGGTGTTCTAGGCTCGCGTCTCTAGCACAGTCTAGCCTAGGACCAGCAGAGTACCGTCGTTGAGCATTTATTCAACTTTGCATCTCTGAATTGATTATTGCTGACCCTTTTTGCTACCATACTATAAGCCTTCCCAGCTCCACATACATCTACGTCGTGTGTTTTGACTCTCCCTGGTAATCGCTCTATCCAAGCTTTGAGAGTTTTTGACTACAACGGTTACCGATCACCGCCTGCTGCTGGGTAAGAACTGGTAAGAATTTGAGATTTGCTTGACGGATTTGTGATACACCACCACCACTTCTTAGTAGTCTGTAGGATCATATTCTTGTGTGTTTCTATTGCTGCTAACCATGCCAGGATCACAAGCCGACGAGATTGACTGGGAGAACTTATCGAACAAGGAGCTTCATGATAAGTTTCAGCAAATGATGACTGAACAAGTGCAAGATGTGCTGAACAATTTTGAAGAGGCCATGGAGAAGATCACTGGCCTTGAGAAGACGTTCGAAACAAAGCTCGATAACAGATTTAATGAACTGCTTGCGCGTCTTCCACCACCGGCTGCACCTGTCGCACCTCTGCAGCAACAACAACTACGCCCCCTTCCGAATCAGTATGGACGAGCACAGCGTGTTCCTATTGAGCCAGGACAAAATTCTGGTGCCGCTGCTACTGCTGTTGGTGCTTCTTTGGCTCCTGCTACTGCTGCTGCTGGTACCCAGGAGGATGATGAGTATGCGGGTGATTATGAGGATGAGGTTGATCAAAATCAGCACTACGTGCAGCCACCTGCACCACCACCAGCAGGTCGACCTCAGGTATATCTTCGTAATGGTAGGCCTGCACCACCACCTCAGGTACGAGATGATGTCCATATTCCTAAACTGAAATTGAATATTCCACCATTTGAGGGTAGATATGTTCCTGATATATATCTTACTTGGGAGTTAGAAACTGAACAACGATTTACATGTTTACAATATCCTGAGGAGAGACGAGTTACTGCTGCTGTTTGTGCTTTCACTAGTTTTGCATGTGTATGGTGGTCTGAACATTGTAGATTATATCCTATTCCAACTACTTGGGCTGCTTTGAAAACTGCTATGCGTACGCGTTGGGTTCCACCATATTATCAACGTGAATTGCTTCAAAAATTGCAGCGTTTAAGACAAGGGAAAAATTCTGTAGAAGAATATTATCAGGAATTACAAACTGGCATGATTAGATGTGGTATTGTTGAGGAGAATGAAGCTATGCTTGCACGTTTTCTGGGTGGATTAAATAGAGAGATTCAGACCATTCTAGACTATAAGGAGTATACTAATATCACTCGTTTATTCTATCTTGCTTGTAAAGCTGAATGTGAAGTGCAGGATCGACAAGCATTGGGGCGAACTAACTTTTCTACAGGCCGACCTTCATCATGGACACCACGTGCATCTTCTACTTCAACTGCACCAGCACCTCCATCCGGTGCCACCTCCAGCCGTGATACAAGAAAACAGGCACAACCACCATTATCTGCCAAGAGCGCACCTGCGGGGCCTGCACAGCGTTCTTCTTCTTCCATGGCATCAACAGGGCACACAAGTGATATTATTTGTCGTCGTTGTAAGGGAGGAGGTCATTATGCGAGGGAATGCAAATCTCCGCGTGTGATGATTGCTACCGCGGATGGTGGATATGAGTCCGCTAGTGACTATGATGAGGAGACATTGGCTCTTATTACACGTGAAGAACATGGTGGAGATGATTCTGATCATGAGACGCAATACATGGCTCCTGAAGACGCTGACATGTATGAATGTTTAGTTGCTCAACGTGTTTTGAGTGTGCAGGTCACACAAGCTGATCAAAATCAGAGGCACAATTTGTTCCATACCAAGGGAGTTGTGAACGAACGTTCTGTGCGCGTCATAATAGACGGAGGGAGCTGCAACAACTTGGCTAGCATGGAGATGGTGGAGAAGCTTTCTCTCACCACAAGACCACATCCACATCCTTACTACATCCAATGGTTCAACAACAGCGGCAAGGTTAAGGTAACACGTACTGTCCGTGTGCATTTTAGTATCTCTACATATGCTGATTATGTTGATTGTGATGTGGTACCTATGCAAGCATGTTCCTTATTACTTGGTAGACCATGGCAATTTGATAAAAATTCTGTACACCATGGTAGAAACAATCACTATACTCTTGTTCATAAGGATAAAAATATTACTTTGCTTCCTATGACTCCTGATTCCATTTTGAAAGATGATATTAATAGAGCTAATAAAGCACAACAGGAGAAGAATAAGAGTGAAAATCAGATTGTGGCAAAAGAATTTGAGCAACAAATGAAGCCTAATAATAAACCATCTGATAGAGGCGAGGGTGTCCCGATCTTTCGATGAGATGATAACTATCGATTTGGTGGAGACGACTTTGACGATCCGACTACAAACGTGCAACGACGTTGTGCCTTAGCAATCGCTAAACCAACTCCGAGAGGTTATTGACCACGCCGGAGCACGATCAACCTGACCACGAAGGTCTATTCCTGCAAGCAATCGAAGAACAAGCAAGAATATGATAAAAGCAATCTGAATATCGCGAATATGTATGAAGTATTGATAATGGTGGGGATCCGTAAGCGGTCTTGGTCTGGTCGTTGGACACAAACGAAGTACACGAAGTTGCAATGGCTAACTTTTAACTAAACAAATCCCCAGGAAAAGCTACTAGATGGATCTACTTATATAGGAGCAAGGGGTGGCGGCCAAGGAGGTGGGAGGACGTCCCAAGGCAGCCTAAAACTAAATCTAGGTCGTACAAGGCCAATGGGCCCAAGTGGAGGTGATGTAACACCTTTGGACTTGTAGTTTGACTCGGATTCTGCTGCAGCATCAGATTGTTTCGTCCACAACTCGACGCTCCGGACGAATTTGAAGGTGATTCCAATTGTGTTGGAAAGTGCACGAAATCTAGTTTCCAACAAAAAAAGAATCACCCAATTCGGAGTCCGTATGAAAAACTTGTGTGCGTTTTGAGTCAGGTATGTCTGTGCAGTCCGAATCTGAATCCAGAACGTGAGAGACTTGGACTCTATCTTCTCTTGGGCCAAAAGTGACGTGAGAGAACTTTTTGGACAGCAAATAAACATCTCGTTCTTCCTTATCTTCATATGTGGATTGTACAAATGTCCCATACACCTGCAATTAGACAAAACACAAAAGTGTGTGAAGTATTTTTGTTCTGGATAACATAAATAGATTATTGAATAGTTTGCACTAGAAATCACCTGACAAATATGCATATATGCAATATTTTTGGTCATATCCAAGGTAGTCATGTCCTCATCAGAAGGGGAGGGATAGCATATTTGTTGTCGTGGATAGATTCTCGAAAATGGCACACTTTATACCATGTCATAAAAGCGATGATGCTGTTAATGTTGCTGATTTGTTCTTTCGTGAAATTATTCGCTTGCATGGTGTGCCAAATACTATTGTTTCAGATCGTGATACTAAATTTCTTAGCTACTTTTGGAGATGTTTATGGGCTAAGTTGGGGACTAAACTGCTTTTTAGTACTACTTGTCACCCCCAAACTGATGGACAAACTGAAGTAGTCAATAGAACGTTGTCTACTATGCTTAGGGCTGTTTTGAAGAATAATAAGAAAATGTGGGAGGAATGCTTGCCTCATATTGAATTTGCTTATAATCGTTCATTGCATTCTACCACTAAGATGTGCCCTTTTGAAGTTGTGTATGGTTTCCTACCTCGTGCACCTATTGATTTGTTGCCTCTTCCATCTTTGGAGAAGGTTAATTTTGATGCTAAACAACGTGCTGAATTGATTTTAAAAATGCATGAGTTAACTAAGGAAAACATTGAGCGCATGAATGCTAAATATAAACTTGCTGGAGATAAGGGTAGAAAACATGTTGTGTTTGCACCTGGAGATCTTGTTTGGTTACATTTGCGTAAGGATAGATTTCCTGATTTGCGCAAATCAAAGTTAATGCCACGTGCTGATGGTCCCTTTAAGGTGTTAGAGAAAATAAATGATAATGCATATAAACTTGAGCTGCCTGCAGATTTTGGGGTTAGTCCCACTTTTAACATTGCAGATTTGAAGCCTTATTTGGGTGAGGAAGATGAACTTCCGTCGAGGACGACTTCATTTCAAGAAGGGGAGGATGATGATGACATCAATACAATTGTTACACCCACAGCCCCTGCTGCTATACATACTGGACCAATTACTAGAGCTCGTGCACGCCAACTAAATTACCAGGTACTTTCGTTTCTTGGTAATGATTCTAATGTTCATGAGAATATGATGCTGCCTAAATTGGATACATTTGTTTTGCTTACAAATGAAGGGCCTAGCTTGGAGAAGGATGAACATTGGAGCAAGAACAAGCATGGAGATGATGGCATGTGCAAGGGAAACAAGAACGGAGTTACAAGTGATGATTTCAGGACTTTGAGGCCACCCTAATGGGTGCATGAAGCCTTGGACGAAATATACAAGATGCCACTTCATAAATTTCGTCCCGAGGCTATTTTAGGTGCTGCGTCACCTTATTATTGGGCCAGGCCCATGTAATTTCGAAATACATAAGTATAGGCTATTTTTAGAGTCCGTATGTGTGGGGAAACAAGAGATAGGGTTGATTTCGGACCCCTCCACCAAGGGCCACGAAATTCCCCCCTCTTCCTCCATATATACAGCCCTTAGGGCATCGTTTAGACTTTGGGTTTTGTTTAGATTAAAAGTTCGCCATAGCTGCAACTTCGCTTACTTCGTTTGTGTTCAACGACCAGACAAAGGCGTCACAGAACCCCACCTTGATCAATAAAGCTTTCATCTTATATTCGCAATATCCAGATTGCAATCTTAGTTTCTTGCTTGTTCTTCGTTTGCTCGCAGGAAACAGACCCTCGTGGTCAGGTTGATCGTGCTCCGGCGTGGTCAATAACCTCTCGGAGTTGGTTTAGCGATTGCTAAGGCGCGACGTCCTCACACGTTCGTAGTCGGATCGTCAAAGTCGACTTCCACCAAAACGAAATCCACCATCTCATCGAAAGACGGGACACCTTTGCCTCTATCACATGGCAAGTTTCAAATCATCCCAAGTAGTAGGTATATAATCAGGGTGTAACCGACAATATTCACTCCACCAAACCAAAGCATAACCAGTGAAAGAACCAACCGCAACCTTAACCTTTTTATGTTCATCGAAATTATGGGAAGCAAATATATTTTTTATGTCGAACTCCCATTCAATATATAAAGCAGGTTTAAAACGGCCATTAAATGGTGGTATAGATACATTAACCTGATCATGTGCATTTGGATGTTTGTGCACCTCTCGTGACGGTTGTGGTATTTGCAAAGGTGGTGGCACATCTCCCGCGATCGACGAAGCCCATGAATTGACTCTGGATCCTGTCATGATTAGTAGAACAAGAAACAAAACCCAAAAATAATGTTCCTATAACTACTAGGATGTGGTGGTAAAACGCTCACAGTAAAGCAAATATCAATGTCTTACACGTTCTTACCATGCAGCAGGCGGTGATCGGCAACCAGCGGTGTCAAGTAACTCCGAATATTGAGTAAAGCGATTGCCAGGGGAGCGTACGTATACACGGTGTAGAAATATGTGGAGCTGGGTTGGCTATATATGGTAGCAAAAGATTAGCAATAATCAATTCAAAGATGCAATGTTGAATAAACGCTCAACGACGGCACTGTGCTGGTCCTAGGCTAGACCGGACTAGAGACGCGAGCCTAGAACACTAATGAGGTCACGGCGTAGCACAACTAGCATCAATGAAGGATACTAAGTAGCTCTTGACAGCAAGATATAAGTGAAGATCACAACGGAAGTGAAGATAATGATGAAAAACAACTGCCAAGGAGGATATACAACAACTCTCTCTCCAACTTTCCTCTTGAAAAGTTTGAGACAATTTTCTGATAAATTCTTTCAAAGAATGCTACTAACTCAAGCTTTCCAATGGAGAAAGAATCACTCAATTCCGAGTTGATATGAGGAGTCAAAGAATTCTAAAACTGGCCTAAAAAATTGGAACAAGCTGTGTTCACGAACTTCGGAGGGCAAAAAGACCTATTTAGAAGCCGATTTTGAGGTGTCAAATATTGAACTAGCTTCTGCAACTATTTAGATGCGGCTCGTCGCTATCTTCAATTTGAGTACTCACGGAGCCAAAACGGACTTTGTATGAGGAAGATACACCTGTTTTACTGAACAGTGCGCAAAACAGATTCCAATCCGAATTCAGGTACGAGATTGATTCTAGATAGATCCAATTTTTTTCTCTATTTTTTTTTCTCACGCCTTTTTTTTCTTTTTCTTCTCCCTCTTTTTCTTTTTTTTTCTTTCCTTTTTTCTCTCTTTTTTTTCTTTATCTTCTTTTTCTCCCTCTTTCCAAGATAAACTAGATAAGATGCAGATTCGATCAAGTGAAGATGTGAACGATCTCAACTATTATTATGACAATGAATGGTGGGTAGCACGTGGTGGAAATTGATGGATGGGTGATGGACAGCGGAAGAGATAATGATGCAGCGGTGGCGTGACTAATGTGAATAGAACTCGAAACTCTAAACGAACTAGACACTAAGACCAGCAACTCGACACGACGATGCAACCGATAATTCAACTATGCAATCAATGAAAAGAAAATTGCAAAGGCTCAGACTGGCTTGGACCAAGGATGAATAGATCTAACTCTTTTTTGTGGCTTTTTCTTGGACAATAGGTAAGAAAGTAAATCTAATCTAGGAAAACTGGAAATTCTCACCGAGCAACCTGAAAACTGATACCACTTGATAGAGGCGAGGGTGTCCCGATCTTTCGATGAGATGATAACTATCGATTTGGTGGAGACGACTTTGACGATCCGACTACAAACGTGCAACGACGTTGTGCCTTAGCAATCGCTAAACCAACTCCGAGAGGTTATTGACCACGCCGGAGCACGATCAACCTGACCACGAAGGTCTATTCCTGCAAGCAATCGAAGAACAAGCAAGAATATGATAAAAGCAATCTGAATATCGCGAATATGTATGAAGTATTGATAATGGTGGGGATCCGTAAGCGGTCTTGGTCTGGTCGTTGGACACAAACGAAGTACACGAAGTTGCAATGGCTAACTTTTAACTAAACAAATCCCCAGGAAAAGCTACTAGATGGATCTACTTATATAGGAGCAAGGGGTGGCGGCCAAGGAGGTGGGAGGACGTCCCAAGGCAGCCTAAAACTAAATCTAGGTCGTACAAGGCCAATGGGCCCAAGTGGAGGTGATGTAACACCTTTGGACTTGTAGTTTGACTCGGATTCTGCTGCAGCATCAGATTGTTTCGTCCACAACTCAACGCTCCGGACGAATTTGAAGGTGATTCCAATTGGGTTGGAAAGTGCACGAAATCTATTTTCCAACAAAAAAAGAATCACCCAATTCGGAGTCCGTATGAAAAACTTGTGTCTGTTTTGAGTCAGGTATGTCTGTGCAGTCCGAATCTGAATCCAGAACGTGAGAGACTTGGACTATCTTCTCTTGGGCCAAAAGTGACGTGAGAGAACTTTTTGGACAGCAAATAAACATCTCTTTCTTCCTTATCTTCATATGTGGATTGTACAAATGTCCCATACACCTGCAATTAGACAAAACACAAAAGTGTGTGAAGTATTTTTGTTCTGGATAACATAAATAGATTATTGAATAGTTTGCACTAGAAATCACCTGACAAATATGCATATATGCAATATTTTTGGTCATATCCAAGGTAGTCATGTCCTCATCATCCTCCCCTTCTTGAAAATAAAGCCGTCATCGGCGTTGCTTAATCTGAAATGTGGCTAACAAAAGAGACAAGGTGTACATGTTGTATATGTATATGTCATCCATTTTTACTTCCCTTGATTTTTGCATATATGACACATGAATAGATGAGTAACTTGCATAGTTCATAAAATCTAAAGCCAAAAAATTAGCACAAGAAGTAGAAGGCATGAAAATATTACAACTCAGTTTGCACATATAAGTGAAGCTCTTATTTATTTCAAAAGATTGACAATGTTCATCATTAAACCATCCCAACATTGGTGAATAAACCTTACTTGCATCAAATTTACATGCTACAACATGCTTAAATAAGCAAACATGCAATAAGTCATTCAACACAGAATCATCACCAAGATTAGAGGTCATATCAAAATGATTAAACATTGGTTCTTTTGCATCAATAGTTAATTCAATGGGTGCACTCAAAATTGTTGGTATTTCAGTTGTTTGATCACATGGCAAAGTCAAATTATCAACGTAGTCCTCTAAAATAGGTGGTGTGATCAAAGTAGTGGGTAGCTCATCAGATGGTGCATTCAAATTGACAAGGCATTCATCATTCTCATGAAGAGATGGAAGATCAGTACCTTTGTCATTACCTCTTATGATCAACTCAGATGATGTAGCCACTCTTGGGGGCGATGTGTCACATGGTGGAGGTGATGTAGTCCTGACAACAACGGATGTGGTTGTCATAGTATGCCTAGTAGTTGAAGGAACAATCATATAAACTCTTGGAATGTGCACCGTGCGCTTGTTCTCCTCGTGGCCAACACGTCGTTTTATTTCCTGTTCAGCTTTGCAAGCAAGATGAAACAAATGGTCCATAGGATAACACTCTTCATGAATTAGTATCTCTTGAATATCACGGTTTAATCCTCCCCAAAATTTATCCATAAAATCATCTTCACTTTCTTCTAAAGAGGAATGCAACAAGGTAGTTTGTAAATCATCATAATATTTTGTTACAGTTTCACTACCTTGTTTTAAGTGTTGCAACTTGTTAATCATGTCACGAGTATAATAACCAGGGACGAAAGTATGTCGCATGGCAAGTTTCAAATCATCCCAAGTAGTAGGTATATAATCAGGGTGTAACCGACAATATTCACTCCACCAAACCAAAGCATAACCAGTGAAAGAACCAACCGCAACCTTAACCTTTTTATGTTCATTGAAATTATGGGAAGCAAATATATTTTTTATGTCGAACTCCCATTCAATATATAAAGCAGGTTTAAAACGGCCATTAAATGGTGGTATAGATACATTAACCTGATCATGTGCATTTGGATGTTTGTGCACCTCTCGTGACGGTTGTGGTATTTGCAAAGGTGGTGGCACGTCTCCCGCGATCGACAAAGCCCATAAATTGACTCTGGATCCTGTCATGATTAGTAGAACAAGAAACAAAACCCAAAAATAATGTTCCTATAACTACTAGGATGTGGTGGTAAAACGCTCACAGTAAAGCAAATATCAATGTCTTACAAGTTCTTACCATGCAGCAGGCGGTGATCGGCAACCAGCGGTGTCAAGTAACTCCGAATATTGAGTAAAGCGATTGCCAGGGGAGCGTACGTATACACGGTGTAGAAATATGTGGAGCTGGGTTGGCTATATATGGTAGCAAAAGATTAGCAATAATCAATTCAAAGATGCAATGTTGAATAAACGCTCAACGACGGTACTATGCTGGTCCTAGGCTAGACCGGACTAGAGACGCGAGCCTAGAACACTAATGAGGTCACGGCGTAGCACAACTAGCATCAATGAAGGATACTAAGTAGCTCTTGACAGCAAGATATAAGTGAAGATCACAACGGCAGTAAAGATAATGAGGTGAAACAACAGCCAAGCAGGATATATCAACAACTTTGTCTCCAACTTTCCTCTGAAAAAGTTTGTGCCGATTTTTTTGTTTTTTTTTCTTCTCTCTTTTTTTTCCTCACACTTTTTTTCTTTCTCTCCTTTTTTTTTCTCTGACTTTTTTTTTCTCCTTTTTTTCTCTCGTTTTTTTCTCTCTTTTTTTCTCCCTCTTTCCAAAACAAACTAGATAAGATGCAGATTGGATCAAGTGAAGATGTGAACGATCTCAACTATTATTATGACAATGAATGATGGGTAGCACGGGGTGGAAATTGATGGATGGGTGGTGGACAGCGGAAGAGATAATGATGCAGCGGTGGCGTGACTAATGTGAACAGAACTCAAAACTCTAAACGAACTAGACACTAAGACCAGCAACTCGACACGACGATGCAACCGATAATTCAACTATGCAAGCAATGAAAAGAAAATTGTAAAGGCTCAGACTGGCTTGGACCAAGGATGAATAGATCTAACTCTTTTTTGTGGCTTTTTCTTGGACAATAGGTAAGAAAATAAATCTAATCTAGGAAAACTGGAAATTCTCACCGAGCAACCTGAAAACTGATACCACTTGATAGAGGCGGGGTGTCCCGATCTTTCGATGAGATGATAACTATCGATTTGGTGGAGACGACTTTGACGATCCGACTACAAACGTGCAACGACGTTGTGCCTTAGCAATCGCTAAACCAACTCCGAGAGGTTATTGACCACGCCGGAGCACGATCAACCTGACCACGAAGGTCTATTCCTGCAAGCAATCGAAGAACAAGCAAGAATATGATAAAAGCAATCTGAATATCGCGAATATGTATGAAGTATTGATAATGGTGGGGATCCAAAAAGTGGTCTTGGTCTGGTCGTTGGACACAAACGAAGCACACGAAGTTGCAATGGCTAACTTTTAACTAAACAAATCCCAAGGAAAAGCTACTAGATGGATCTACTTATATAGGAGCAAGGGGTGGCGGCCAAGGAGGTGGGAGGACGTCCCAAGGCAGCCTAAAACTAAATCTAGGTCGTACAAGGCCAATGGGCCCAAGTGGAGGTGATGTAACACCTTTGGACTTGTAGTTTGACTCGGATTTTGCTGCAGCATCAGATTGTTTCGTCCACAACTCAACGCTCCGGACGAATTTGAAGGTGATTCCAATTGGGTTGGAAAGTGCACGAAATCTAGTTTCCAACAAAAAAAGAATCACCCAATTTGGAGTCCGTATGAAAAACTTGTGTGCGTTTTGAGTCAGGTATGTCTGTGCAGTCCGAATCTGAATCCAGAACGTGAGAGACTTGGACTCTATCTTCTCTTGGGCCAAAAGTGACGTGAGAGAACTTTTTGGACAGCAAATAAACATCTCTTTCTTCCTTATCTTCATATGTGGATTGTACAAATGTCCCATACACCTGCAATTAGACAAAACACAAAAGTGTGTGAAGTATTTTTGTTCTGGATAACATAAATAGATTATTGAATAGTTTGCACTAGAAATCACCTGACAAATATGCATATATGCAATATTTTTGGTCATATCCAAGGTAGTCATGTCCTCATCACCATCTAGTGTTGCTTCTGAAATTAAATTGAAAAGTGCATGTTTATTTGCCACCAAATCTGATATTGATGAGCTAGATTTCAGCAAATCTGTTTGCTATGCTTTTGTGTGCAAAGAGGCATTATTTTCATTCGAGGACGTGCCTTCCTCTTTGCCTCCTGCTGTCACTAACATTTTGCAGGAGTTCGCTGACGTTTTTCCACAAGACGTGCCACCGGGATTACCGCCTATTCGAGGGATTGAGCATCAGATTGACTTAATTCCCGGTGCTTCACTGCCAAACCGTGCACCATACCGTACCAATCCAGAGGAGACGAAGGAGATTATGCGTCAAGTACAAGAGCTTCTCGACAAAGGTTATATACGCGAATCCCTTAGTCCTTGTGCTGTTCCTATTATTCTAGTGCCGAAAAAGGATGGTACATCACGTATGTGTGTTGATTGTAGAGGCATTAATAATATTACTATTCATTATCGTCATCCTATTCCTAGGCTAGATGATATGCTTGATGAACTGAGTGGCTCTACAATATTCTCCAAAGTTGATTTGCGTAGTGGCTACCATCAAATTCGTATGAAATTGGGAGATGAATGGAAAACAGCATTTAAAACTAAGTTTGGATTATATGAGTGGTTAGTCATGCCTTTTGGGTTAACTAATGCACCTAGTACTTTCATGAGATTAATGAACGAAGTTTTACGTGCTTTCATTGGACGATTTGTGGTAGTTTACTTTGATGACATATTGATTTATAGCAGATCTTTGGAAGAACATTTGGAACATTTACGTGCTGTTTTTATTGCTCTACGCGATGCACGTTTGTTTGGTAACCTTGGGAAGTGCACCTTTTGCACCGACCGAGTATCTTTTGTTGGCTATGTTGTTACTCCACAGGGAATTGAAGTTGATAAAGCCAAGATTGAAGCTATTGAGAGTTGGCCGCAGCCCAAAACGGTCACACACGTGAGGAGTTTTCTTGGCCTCGCTGGATTCTATAGGCGTTTTGTGAGAGATTTCAGCACCATTGCTGCACCTCTCAATGAGCTTACAAAGAAAGATGTGCCTTTTCTTTGGGGTACCGCACAAGAAGAAGCCTTCTCCGTATTGAAAGATAAGTTGACACATGCTCCTTTACTCCAACTTCCTGATTTTAATAAGACTTTTGAGCTTGAATGTGATGCTAGTGGAATTGGATTAGGAGGTGTGTTATTACAAGATGGCAAACCCGTTGCATACTTTTCTGAAAAATTGAGTGGGCCTAGTCTGAATTATTCTACTTATGATAAAGAATTATATGCTCTTGTTCGGACTTTAGAAACATGGCAACATTATTTATGGCCCAAAGAATTTGTTATACATTCTGATCATGAATCTTTGAAACATATTAAAAGTCAAGCTAAACTGAATCGTAGACATGCTAAATGGGTTGAATTCATTGAGACTTTCCCTTATGTCATTAAACACAAGAAGGGAAAAGAAAATGTTATTGCTGATGCATTGTCTCGTCGCTATACTATGCTTTCACAACTTGACTTGAAAATATTTGGTTTGGAGACCATCAAAGATCAATATGTGCATGATGCTGATTTTAAAGATGTAATGCAGAATTGTAAAGAAGGAAGAATGTGGAACAAGTTTGTCGTTAACGATGGATTTGTGTTTCGTGCTAACAAGCTATGCATTCCAGCTAGCTCCGTTCGTCTTTTGTTGTTGCAGGAGGCGCATGGAGGAGGATTAATGGGACACTTTGGCGTGAAGAAGACGGAGGACGTACTTGCTACACATTTCTTTTGGCCAAAGATGAGACGGGATGATGAGGACATGACTACCTTGGATATGACCAAAAATATTGCATATATGCATATTTGTCAGGTGATTTCTAGTGCAAACTATTCAATAATCTATTTATGTTATCCAGAACAAAAATACTTCACACACTTTTGTGTTTTGTCTAATTGCAGGTGTATGAGACATTTGTACAATCCACATATGAAGATAAGGAAGAAAGAGATGTTTATTTGCTGTCCAAAAAGTTCTCTCACGTCACTTTTGGCCCAAGAGAAGATAGAGTCCAAGTCTCTCACGTTCTGGATTCAGATTCGGACTGCACAGACACACCTGATTCAAAATGCACACAAGTTTTTCATACGGACTCCGAATTGGGTGATTCTTTTTTGTTGGAAACTAGATTTCGTGCACTTTCCAACCCAATTGGAATCACCTTCAAATTCGTCAGGAGCGTTGAGTTGTGGACGAAACAATCTGATGCTGCAGCAGAATCCGAGTCAAACTACAAGTCCAAAGGTGTTACATCACCTCCACGTGGGCCCATTGGCCTTGTACGACCTAGATTTAGTTTTAGGCTGCCTTGGGACATCCTCCCACCTCCTTGGCCGCCACCCCTTGCTCCTATATAAGTAGATCCATCTAGTAGCTTTTCCTTGGGATTTGTTTAGTTAAAAGTTAGCCAACGCAACTTCGTGTACTTCGTT
Source organism: Triticum aestivum (assembly GCF_018294505.1). Lineage (NCBI taxonomy): Eukaryota > Viridiplantae > Streptophyta > Magnoliopsida > Poales > Poaceae > Triticum > Triticum aestivum. The sequence goes on from NC_057813.1 coordinate 324,473,786, forward strand.
TGTGTCCAACGACCAGACCAAGACCGCTTACGGATCCCCACCATTATCAATACCTCATATATATTTGCAATATTCAGATTGCTTTATCATATTCTTGCTCGTTCTTCGATTGCTTGCAGGAATAGACCTTCGTGGTCAGGCTGGCCGTGCTTCCAGCATCGTCAGTAACCTCAGGAGATTGGTTTAGCGATTGCTAAGGCGCAACATCGTGCACGTTTGTAGTCGGATCGTCAAAGTCGTCTCCAGCAAATCGATAGTTATCATCTCATCGAAAGATCGGGACCCTCGCCTCTATCAAGTGGTATCAGTTTTCAGGTTGCTCGGTGAGAATTTCCAGTTTTCCTAGATTAGATTTATTTTCTTACCTATTGTCCAAGAAAAATCCACAAAAAAGAGTTAGATCTATTCATCCTTTGTCCAAGCCAGTCTGAGCCTTTGCAATTTTCTTTTCATTGCTTGCATAGTTGAATTATCGGTTGCATCGTCGTGTCGAGTTGCTGGTCTTAGTGTCTAGTTCGTTTAGAGTTTCGAGTTCTGTTCACATTAGTCACGCCACCGCTGCATCATTATCTCTTCCGCTGTCCACCACCCATCCATCAATTTCCACCACGTGCTACCCACCATTCATTGTCATAATAATAGTTGAGATCGTTCACATCTTCACTTGATCCAATCTGCATCTTATCTAGTTTGTTTTGGAAAGAGGGAGAAAAAAAGAGAGAGAAAAAACGAGAGAAAAAAAAGGAAAAAAAAGTCAGAGAAAAAAAAGGAGAGAAAGAAAAAAAGTGTGAGGAAAAAAAAGAGAAGAAAAAAAAACAAAAAAATCGGCACAAACTTTTTCAGAGGAAAGTTGGAGACAAAGTTGTTGATATATCCTGCTTGGCTGTTGTTTCACCTCATTATCTTAACTGCTGTTGTGATCTTCACTTATATCTTGCTGTCAAGAGCTACTTAGTATCCTTCATTGATGCTAGTTGTGCTACGCCGTGACCTCATTAGTGTTCTAGGCTCGCGTCTCTAGTCCGGTCTAGCCTAGGACCAGCACAGTACCGTCGTTGAGCGTTTATTCAACATTGCATCTTTGAATTGATTATTGCTAATCTTTTGCTACCATATATAGCCAACCCAGCTCCACATATTTCTACACCGTGTATACGTACGCTCCCCTGGCAATCGCTTTACTCAATATTCGGAGTTACTTGAAACCGCTGGTTGCCGGTCACCGCCTGCTGCATGGTAAGAACTTGTAAGACATTGATATTTGCTTTACTGTGAGCGTTTTACCACCACATCCTAGTAGTTATAGGAACATTATTTTTGGGTTTTGTTTCTTGTTCTACTAATCATGACAGGATCCAGAGTCAATTCATGGGCTTTGTCGATCGCGGGAGACGTGCCACCACCTTTGCAAATACCACAACCGTCACGAGAGGTGCACAAACATCCAAATGCACATGATCAGGTTAATGTATCTATACCACCATTTAATGGCCGTTTTAAACCTGCTTTATATATTGAATGGGAGTTCGACATAAAAAATATATTTGCTTCCCATAATTTCGATGAACATAAAAAGGTTAAGGTTGCGGTTGGTTCTTTCACTGGTTATGCTTTGGTTTGGTGGAGTGAATATTGTCGGTTACACCCTGATTTGAAACTTGCCATGCGACATACTTTCGTCCCTGCTTATTATACTCGTGACATGATTAAGAAGTTGCAACACTTAAAACAAGGTAGTGAAACTGTAACAAAATATTATGATGATTTACAAACTACCTTGTTGCATTCCTCTTTAGAAGAAAGTGAAGATGATTTTATGGATAGATTTTGGGGAGGATTAAACCGTGATATTCAAGAGATACTAATTCATGAAGAGTGTTATCCTATGGACCATTTGTTTCATCTTGCTTGCAAAGCTGAACAGGAAATAAAACGACGTGTTGGCCACGAGGAGAACAAGCGCACGGTGCACATTCCAAGAGTTGATATGATTGTTCCTTCAACTACTAGGCATACTATGACAACCACATCCGTTGTTGTCAGGACTACATCACCTCCACCATGTGACACATCGCCCCTGAGAGTGGCTACATCATCTGAGTTGATCATAAGAGGTAATGACAAAGGTACTGATCTTCCATCTCTACATGAGAATGATGAATGCCTTGTCAATTTGAATGCACCTTCTGATGAGCTACCCACTACTTTGATCACACCACCTATTTTAGAGGACTACGTTGATAATTTGACTTTGCCATGTGATCAAACAACTGAAATACCAACAATTTTGAGTGCACCCATTGAATTAACTATTGATGCAAAAGAACCAATGTTTAATCATTTTGATATGACCTCTAATCTTGGTGATGATTCTGTGTTGAATGACTTATTGCATGTTTGCGTATTTAAGCATGTTGTAGCATGTAAATTTGATGCAAGTAAGGTTTATTCACCAATGTTGGGATGGTTTAATGATGAACATTGTCAATCTTTTGAAATGAATAAGAGCTTCACTTATATGTGCAAACTGAGTTGCAATATTTTCATGCCTTCTACTTCTTGTGCTAATTTTTTGGCTTTAGATTTTATCAACTATGCAAGTTACTCATCTATTCATGTGTCATATATGCAAAAATCAAGGGAAGTAAAAATGGATGACATATACATATACAACATGTACACCTTGTCTCTTTTGTTAGCCACATTTCAGATTAAGCAACGCCGAGGACGGCTTTATTTTCAAGAAGGGGAGGATGATGAGGACATGACTACCTTGGATATGACCAAAAATATTGCATATATGCATATTTGTCAGGTGATTTCTAGTGCAAACTATTCAATAATCTATTTATGTTATCCAGAACAAAAATACTTCACACACATTTGTGTTTTGTCTAATTGCAGGTGTATGGGACATTTGTACAATCCACATATGAAGATAAGGAAGAAAGAGATGTTTATTTGCTGTCCAAAAAGTTCTCTCACGTCACTTTTGGCCCAAGAGAAGATAGAGTCCAAGTCTCTCACGTTCTGGATTCAGATTCGGACTGCACAGACATACCTGACTCAAAACGCACACAAGTTTTTCATACGGACTCCAAATTGGGTGATTCTTTTTTTGTTGGAAACTAGATTTCGTGCACTTTCCAACCCAATTGGAATCACCTTCAAATTCGTCCGGAGCGTTGAGTTGTGGACGAAACAATCTGATGCTGCAGCAGAATCCGAGTCAAACTACAAGTCCAAAGGTGTTACATCACCTCCACTTGGGCCCATTGGCCTTGTACGACCTAAATTTAGTTTTAGGCTGCCTTGGGACGTCCTCCCACCTCCTTGGCCGCCACCCCTTGCTTCTATATAAGTAGATCCATCTAGTAGCTTTTCCTGGGGATTTGTTTAGTTAAAAGTTAGCCATTGCAACTTCGTGTACTTCGTTTGTGTCCAACGACCAGACCAAGACCGCTTCCAGATCCCCACCATTATCAATACCTCATATATATTTGCAATATTCAGATTGCTTTATCATATTCTTGCTCGTTCTTCGATTGCTTGCAGGAATAGACCTTCGTGGTCAGGCTGACCGTGCTTCCGGCATCGTCAGTAACCTCAGGAGATTGGTTTAGCGATTGCCAAGGCGCAACGTTGTGCACGTCTGTAGTCGGATCGTCAAAGTCGTCTCCACCAAATCGATAGTTATCATCTCATCGAAAGATCGGGACACCCCCGCCTCTATCATGTGCCCTTTTGAAGTTGTGTATGGTTTCCTACCTCGTGCACCTATTGATTTGTTGCCTCTTCCATCTTCGGAGAAGGTTAATTTTGATGCTAAACAACGTGCTGAATTGATTTTAAAAATGCATGAGTTAACTAAGGAAAACATTGAGCGTATGAATGCTAAATATAAACTTGCTGGAGATAAGGGTAGAAAACATGTTGTGTTTGCACCTGGAGATCTTGTTTGGTTACATTTGCGTAAGGATAGATTTCCTGATTTGCGCAAATCAAAGTTAATGCCACGTGCTGATGGTCCCTTTAAGGTGTTAGAGAAAATAAATGATAATGCATATAAACTTGAGCTGCCTGCAGATTTTTGGGTTAGTCCCACTTTTAACATTGCAGATTTGAAGCCTTATTTGGGTGAGGAAGATGAACTTCCGTCGAGGACGACTTCATTTCAAGAAGGGGAGGATGATGAGGACATCAATACAATTGTTACACCCACAGCCCCTGCTGCTATACATACTGGACCAATTACTAGAGCTCGTGCACGCCAACTAAATTACCAGGTACTTTCGTTTCTTGGTAATGATTCTAATGTTCATGAGAATATGATGCTGCCTAAATTGGATACATTTGTTTTGCTTACAAATGAAGGGCCTAGCTTGGAGAAGGATGAACATTGGAGCAAGAACAAGCATGGAGATGATGGCATGCGCAAGGGAAACAAGAACGGAGTTACAAGTGATGATTTCAGGACTTTGAAGCCACCATAATGGGTGTATGAAGCCTTGGACGAAATATACAAGACGCCGCTTCATAAATTTCGTCCCGAGGCTATTTTAGGTGCTGCGTCACCTTATTATTGGGTCAGGCCCATGTAATTTCGAAATACATAAGTATAGGCTATTTTTAGAGTCCGTATGTGTGGGGAAACAAGAGATAGGGTTGATTTCGGACCCCTCCACCAAGGGCCACGAAATTCCCCCCCTCTTCCTCCATATATACAGCCCTTAGGGCATCGTTTAGACTTTGGGTTTTGTTTAGATTAAAAGTTCGCCATAGCTGCAACTTCGCGTACTTCGTTTGTGTTCAACGACCAGACAAAGGCGTCACAGAACCCCACCTTGATCAATAAAGCTTTCATCTTATATTCGCAATATCCAGATTGCAATCTTAGTTTCTTGCTTGTTCTTCGTTTGCTCGCAGGAAACAGACCTTCGTGGTCAGGTTGATCGTGCTCCGGCGTGGTCAATAACCTCTCGGAGTTGGTTTAGTGATTGCTAAGGCGCGACGTCCTCGCACGTTCGTAGTCGGATCGACAAAGTCGACTTCCACCAAAGCGAAATCCACCATCTCATCGAAAGACGGGACACCTTTGCCTCTATCACCTGGCAATCGCTTTACTCAATATTCGGAGTTACTTGACACCGCTGGTTGCCGATCACCGCCTGCTGCATGGTAAGAACGTATAAGACATTGATATTTGCTTTACTGTGAGCGTTTTACCACCACATCCTAGTAGTTATAGGAACATTATTTTTGGGTTTTGTTTCTTGTTCTACTAATCATGACAGGATCCAGAGTCAATTCATGGGCTTTGTCGATCGCGGGAGACGTGCCACCACCTTTGCAAATACCACAACCGTCACGAGAGGTGCACAAACATCCAAATGCACATGATCAGGTTAATGTATCTATACCACCATTTAATGGCCGTTTTAAACCTGCTTTATATATTGAATGGGAGTTCGACATAAAAAATATATTTGCTTCCCATAATTTCGATGAACATAAAAAGGTTAAGGTTGCGGTTGGTTCTTTCACTGGTTATGCTTTGGTTTGGTGGAGTGAACATTGTCGGTTACACCCTGATTATATACCTACTACTTGGGATGATTTGAAACTTGCCATGCGACATACTTTCGTCCCTGCTTATTATACTCGTGACATGATTAAGAAGTTGCAACACTTAAAACAAGGTAGTGAAACTGTAACAAAATATTATGATGATTTACAAACTACCTTGTTGCATTCCTCTTTAGAAGAAAGTGAAGATGATTTTATGGATAGATTTTGGGGAGGATTAAATCGTGATATTCAAGAGATACTAATTCATGAAGAGTGTTATCCTATGGACCATTTGTTTCATCTTGCTTGCAAAGCTGAACAGGAAATAAAACGACGTGTTGGCCACGAGGAGAACAAGCGCACGATGCACATTCCAAGAGTTGATATGATTGTTCCTTCAACTACTAGGCATACTATGACAACCACATCCGTTGTTGTCAGGACTACATCACCTCCACCATGTGACACATCGCCCCCGAGAGTGGCTACATCATCTGAGTTGATCATAAGAGGTAATGACAAAGGTACTGATCTTCCATCTCTACATGAGAATGATGAATGCCTTGTCAATTTGAATGCACCTTCTGATGAGCTACCCACTACTTTGATCACACCACCTATTTTAGAGGACTACGTTGATAATTTGACTTTGCCATGTGATCAAACAACTGAAATACCAACAATTTTGAGTGCACCCATTGAATTAACTATTGATGCAAAAGAACCAATGTTTAATCATTTTGGTATGACCTCTAATCTTGGTGATGATTCTGTGTTGAATGACTTATTGCATGTTTGCTTATTTAAGCATGTTGTAGCATGTAAATTTGATGCAAGTAAGGTTTATTCACCAATGTTGGGATGGTTTAATGATGAACATTGTCAATCTTTTGAAATGAATAAGAGCTTCACTTATATGTGCAAACTGAGTTGCAATATTTTCATGCCTTCTACTTCTTGTGCTAATTTTTTGGCTTTAGATTTTATGAACTATGGAAGTTACTCATCTATTCATGTGTCATATATGCAAAAATCAATGGGAGTAAAAATGGATGACATATACATATACAACATGTACACCTTGTCTCTTTTGTTAGCCACATTTCAGATTAAGCAACGCCGAGGACGGCTTTATTTTCAAGGAGGGGAGGATGATGAGGACATGACTACCTTGGATATGACCAAAAATATTGCATATATGCATATTTGTCAGGTGATTTCTAGTGCAAACTATTCAATAATCTATTTATGTTATCCAGAACAAAAATACTTCACACACTTTTGTGTTTTGTCTAATTGCAGGTGTATGAGACATTTGTACAATCCACATATGAAGATAAGGAAGAAAGAGATGTTTATTTGCTGTCCAAAAAGTTCTCTCACGTCACTTTTGGCCCAAGAGAAGATAGAGTCCAAGTGTCTCACGTTCTGGATTCAGATTCGGACTGCACAGACACACCTGATTCAAAATGCACACAAGTTTTTCATACGGACTCCGAATTGGGTGATTCTTTTTTTGTTGGAAACTAGATTTCGTGCACTTTCCAACCCAATTGGAATCACCTTCAAATTCGTCAGGAGCGTTGAGTTGTGGACGAAACAATCTGATGCTGCAGCAGAATCCGAGTCAAACTACAAGTCCAAAGGTGTTACATCACCTCCACGTGGGCCCATTGGCCTTGTACGACCTAGATTTAGTTTTAGGCTGCCTTGGGACATCCTCCCACCTCCTTGGACGCCACCCCTTGCTCCTATATAAGTAGATCCATCTAGTAGCTTTTCCTTGGGATTTGTTTAGTTAAAAGTTAGCCAACGCAACTTCGTGTACTTCGTTTGTGTCCAACGACCAGACCAAGACCGCTTACGGATCCCCACCATTATCAATACCTCATATATATTTGCAATATTCAGATTGCTTTATCATATTCTTGCTCGTTCTTCGATTGCTTGCAGGAATAGACCTTCGTGGTCAGGCTGGCCGTGCTTCCAGCATCGTCAGTAACCTCAGGAGATTGGTTTAGCGATTGCTAAGGCGCAACATCGTGCACGTTTGTAGTCGGATCGTCAAAGTCGTCTCCAGCAAATCGATAGTTATCATCTCATCGAAAGATCGGGACACCCTCGCCTCTATCACGGGATGTTGAGCGTTTTATTGCTCGCTGCACTACATGTCAAAAAGCTAAGTCACGACTCAATCCTCATGGTTTATATATGTCGTTACCTGTACCTAGTGTTCCTTGGGAGGATATATCTATGGACTTTGTTTTAGGTTTACCTCGAACAAAGAAGGGGAGGGATAGCATATTTGTTGTCATGGATAGATTCTCGAAAATGGCACACTTTATACCATGTCATAAAAGCGATGATGCTGTTAATGTTGCTGATTTGTTCTTTCGTGAAATTATTCGCTTGCATGGTGTGCCAAATACTATTGTTTCAGATCGTGATACTAAATTTCTTAGCCACTTTTGGCGATGTTTATGGGCTAAGTTGGGGACTAAACTGCTTTTTAGTACTACTTGTCACCCCCAAACTGATGGACAAACTGAAGTAGTCAATAGAATGTTGTCTACTATGCTTAGGGCTGTTTTGAAGAATAATAAGAAAATGTGGGAGGAATGCTTGCCTCATATTGAATTTGCTTATAATCGTTCATTGCATTCTACTACTAAGATGTGCCCTTTTGAAGTTGTGTATGGTTTCCTACCTCGTGCACCTATTGATTTGTTGCCTCTTCCATCTTCGGAGAAGGTTAATTTTGATGCTAAACAACGTGCTGAATTGATTTTAAAAATGCATGAGTTAACTAAGGAAAACATTGAGCGCATGAATGCTAAATATAAACTTGCTGGAGATAAGGGTAGAAAACATGTTGTGTTTGCACCTGGAGATCTTGTTTGGTTACATTTGCGTAAGGATAGATTTCCTGATTTGCGCAAATCAAAGTTAATGCCACGTGCTGATGGTCCCTTTAAGGTGTTAGAGAAAATAAATGATAATGCATATAAACTTGAATTGCCTGCAGATTTTGGGGTTAGTCCCACTTTTAACATTGCAGATTTGAAGCCTTATTTGGGTGAGGAAGATGAACTTCCGTCGAGGACGACTTCATTTCAAGAAGGGGAGGATGATGAGGACATCAATACAATTGTTACACCCACAGCCCCTGCTGCTATACATACTGGACCAATTACTAGAGCTCGTGCACGCCAACTAAATTACCAGGTACTTTCGTTTCTTGGTAATGATTCTAATGTTCATGAGAATATGATGCTGCCTAAATTGGATACATTTGTTTTGCTTACAAATGAAGGGCCTAGCTTGGAGAAGGATGAACATTGGAGCAAGAACAAGCATGGAGATGATGGCATGCGCAAGGGGAACAATAACGGAGTTACAAGTGATGATTTCAGGACTTTGAAGCCACCATAATGGGTGCATGAAGCCTTGGACGAAATATACAAGATGCCACTTCATAAATTTCGTCCCGAGGCTATTTTAGGTGCTGCGTCACCTTATTATTGGGCCAGGCCCATGTAATTTCGAAATACATAAGTATAGGCTATTTTTAGAGTCCGTATGTGTGGGGAAACAAGAGATAGGGTTGATTTCGGACCCCTCCTAATAGAGGCGAGGGTCCCGATCTTTCGATGAGATGATGGATATCGTTTGGTGGAAGTCGACTTTGACGATCCGACTACGAACGTGCGAGGACGTCGCGCCTTAGCAATCGCTAAACCAACTCCGAGAGGTTATTGACCACGCCGGAGCACGATCAACCTGACCACGAGGGTCTGTTTCCTGCGAGCAAACGAAGAACAAGCAAGAAACTAAGATTGCAATCTGGATATTGCGAATATAAGATGAAAGCTTTATTGATCAAGGTGGGGTTCTGTGACGCCTTTGTCTGGTCGTTGAACACAAACGAAGTACGCGAAGTTGCAGCTATGGCGAACTTTTAATCTAAACAAAACCCAAAGTCTAAACGATGCCCTAAGGGCTGTATATATGGAGGAAGAGGGGGGGAAATTTCGTGGCCCTTGGTGGAGGGGTCCGAAATCAACCCTATCTCTTGTTTCCCCACACATACGGACTCTAAAAATAGCCTATACTTATGTATTTCGAAATTACATGGGCCTGGCCCAATAATAAGGTGACGCAGCACCTAAAATAGCCTCGGGACGAAATTTATGAAGTGGCATCTTGTATATTTCGTCCAAGGCTTCATGCACCCATTATGGTGGCTTCAAAGTCCTGAAATCATCACTTGTAACTCCGTTCTTGTTTCCCTTGCGCATGCCATCATCTCCATGCTTGTTCTTGCTCCAATGTTCATCCTTCTCCAAGCTAGGCCCTTCATTTGTAAGCAAAACAAATGTATCCAATTTAGGCAGCATCATATTCTCATGAACATTAGAATCATTACCAAGAAACGAAAGTACCTGGTAATTTAGTTGGCGTGCACGAGCTCTAGTAATTGGTCCAGTATGTATAGCAGCAGGGGCTGTGGGTGTAACAATTGTATTGATGTCCTCATCACACCACCTATTTTAGAGGACTACGTTGATAATTTGACTTTGCCATGTGATCAAACAACTGAAATACCAACAATTTTGAGTGCACCCATTGAATTAACTATTGATGCAAAAGAACCAATGTTTAATCATTTTGGTATGACCTCTAATCTTGGTGATGATTCTGTGTTGAATGACTTATTGCATGTTTGCTTATTTAAGCATGTTGTAGCATGTAAATTTGATGCAAGTAAGGTTTATTCACCAATGTTGGGATGGTTTAATGATGAACATTGTCAATCTTTTGAAATGAATAAGAGCTTCACTTATATGTGCAAACTGAGTTGCAATATTTTCATGCCTTCTACTTCTTGTGCTAATTTTTTGGCTTTAGATTTTATGAACTATGCAAGCTACTCATCTATTCATGTGTCATATATGCAAAAATCAAGGGAAGTAAAAATGGATGACATATACATATACAACATGTACACCTTGTCTCTTTTGTTAGCCACATTTCAGATTAAGCAACGCCGAGGACGGCTTTATTTTCAAGAAGGGGAGGATGATGAGGACATGACTACCTTGGATATGACCAAAAATATTGCATATATGCATATTTGTCAGGTGATTTCTAGTGCAAACTATTCAATAATCTATTTATGTTATCCAGAACAAAAATACTTCACACATTTTTGTGTTTTGTCTAATTGCAGGTGTATGGGACATTTGTACAATCCATGATGAGGACATCAATACAATTGTTACACCCACAGCCCCTGCTGCTATACATACTGGACCAATTACTAGAGCTCGTGCACGCCAACTAAATTACCAGGTACTTTCGTTTCTTGGTAATGATTCTAATGTTCATGAGAATATGATGCTGCCTAAATTGGATACATTTATTTTGCTTACAAATGAAGGGCCTAGCTTGGAGAAGGATGAACATTGGAGCAAGAACAAGCATGGAGATGATGCCATGCGCAAGGGGAACATGAACGGAGTTACAAGTGATGATTTCAGGACTTTGAAGCCACCATAATGGGTGCATGAAGCCTTGGACGAAATATACAAGATGCCACTTCATAAATTTCGTCCCGAGGCTATTTTAGGTGCTGCGTCACCTTATTATTGGGCCAGGCCCATGTAATTTCGAAATACATAAGTATAGGCTATTTTTAGAGTCCGTATGTGTGGGGAAACAAGAGATAGGGTTGATTTCGGACCCCTCCACCAAGGGCCACGAAATTCCCCCCTCTTCCTCCATATATACAGCCCTTAGGGCATCGTTTAGACTTTGGGTTTTGTTTAGAATAAAAGTTCGCCATAGCTGCAACTTCGCGTACTTCGTTTGTGTTCAACGACCAGACAAAGGCGTCACAGAACCCCACCTTGATCAATAAAGCTTTCATCTTATATTCGCAATATCCAGATTGCAATCTTAGTTTCTTGCTTGTTCTTCGTTTGCTCGCAGGAAACAGACCCTCGTGGTCAGGTTGATCGTGCTCCGGTGTGGTCAATAACCTCTCGGAGTTGGTTTAGCGATTGCTAAGGCGAGACGTCCTCGCACGTTCGTAGTCGGATCGTCAAAGTCGACTTCCACCAAAGCGATATCCATCATCTCATCGAAAGACGGGACACCTTTGCCTCTATCACGGCGGGCCTCTCTTTTCTTGAGTGCTTTCTGACTTTTCTGCTCCCTCTGTGCGGCTTTGGTCGCCTCTTGCTCTACCGCCCATTCGGCCTTGGCATCTTCAAATTCCTCCCACATAGTTGTGAGGTCGCGAGCGGCAATGAACTCGGCACGGCGGGATGCCATCGCTTCTCTACCATTTTGTGTGCGGTCATGGGCGGCGAGGAACTCGGCGCGGCGAGATGCCATCGCTGCCTTACCGGTTAGTGTGCGACGCGGTGGCATGAACGACGCTTGGTGAGAGCTCTGGGGTGGAGTGGCCGGACAACCATATAGTGCATTGGTTTGTCAAGAGCTCAAGGACAGAAGACGAAGCAAATTTGGATTCCCCTTCAATCCTGGTCATTTATTACCGAGTAAAATGTATTGGCAGTCATCGAACTTGTCTTATACTAACTCACTTTGATCATCGTATACGAGATATGGTGATTATACGGTCACTGGCTCAGCGTATAGCTCCATATTTGTCTGGTTGACCAGTCAAACAGTCTGCATGCGCCTCATCAGGTCTTGTTCTTTATCTATCTATGCGGGCCTACCTGTCAATGGAGAAAGAAATATTGTAAAAACCAAAATTATGTGTATGTGGGGAATCAAACCACGGACTCGTCGCTGCAACGCACCCTGGTCAGCCAAATGAAAATGAAATACTTCACGTCAGACACTCACGCTCACGCTGTCAAAGCATGCTAATGCATGCACGTCGCCCTCTAAATCAAAGTCCTGCTCATGGCGCAACGCAAACGACGAGCCCATCACCTGCGCGCCTCGGCGGTGCCTGACATTACTGTTTAGACGTTTGATGGAGGCTACGCGAACGCCGAGCATGTATTCACCTGGCTCAACACCAATGGTCATACTCGGATCGCCTTGCTCATGTATATCATCGATCACAACGACAATCTATAAAACAACCTAGCTGGAGAGGGTACTATGGTAGTGTGGTACGGAGTATGTACTATCGTGAGCAACCGATCTTAGTGCCACTGCACACCGAAACCCCTTCCATCGCTAGCGCATGCTTCCCGCCTGAAACGGTCACCGTCTCTCCAGAATGTCAATGCCGCATTCACCGGACTTAACTGCAGGTGCAATTGGTGTGTCACTGACATGCGGGCCAGATGCCCGTTGGGCCCACATGTTAGTAACCCAACGCATCTGCAGTTAAATCACTAAAGTAGCTTCCGCATTCACGCCCGACGAACCTACTCCAGCGCCAGTTGTCCACCCATCTGCCGCGGCTCATTGCCATTCGCCTGCTATATTAACTTGAGCCCCAGCTCCCAGCCATAGCCAAAGACCCACACTTATTCTCCTCCGGTCCCTTCCTTCTGTCGGCACCACTCCAACCATGGCCTCCTGGCGCTCCGAAGTTCTCTTGGACGTACTGTCGCAGGAGCAGACGAGGGACATCGGCGGCTCTGCTCCGGGCGCGCTCCAAAGCTCTCCTCGACGTATTGTCGCAGGAGCAAATGAAGGAGATCGCCGGCACCCCCCTGACCTCCCTCCGCCGCCACGACCACGAAGCCGACGCGCGTGCACGGGCGCAGCCGGCAGCGAGGAAGAGTAGTACACGGTAGGTCACCGTTGCTCTGGTCCCGGGAAGGCCACCGCTACTCCACTCAGTCGACGCCAAGCTTGGTGGGGTAAACATCGGCGGCCGATTAGCCGCTTGACAGCGACGTGGAGGCGGAAATCTTCAGAACCTTGTGCTCCGGAGGAGGAGGTTATCGAGGCGGATGAGGAGGAGGCAAAGGCAATGGCCGGCTTTCTCGGGTTGATAGCCGGACATGGTGGTCAGGCGCCGGCGATCGTTTAGATTAGGTTTACAGTAGGTTTTAGTATGGTTTGTGCGAAATATGTAATGAATTTCATCCAGTTTGTAGGAAAACTTTTCGAAATGTAATGAATTTCATCCGTTAATTTGAAATTTGCTTTGTTTGCACGAATTTTGTCCGGTTAGTTCATATAGATGCCGGTGTAAATTTGTGGGCCAGCGCTGGAGATGCCCTAACTATCATGCTATAATCGCTAACAGTCCTCCATTTTTATGTTGCTTACATTAAAATGGAGCAAGTGGACGGCACTGTAGCACGTCATATCACTCGAACTAGCCCGCCTAACGAGCGGGAAAGCACCACCCTCGCCATTTTATCAATGGATCGCGCAAAAATGTTACGCTTCGCAAGTTCTAAAGGAAAAGGCGGCACACTTACGACTCATACACGTCACACCCCCGACAGTCCGGCTCGCACGCCGCTCACCACAGGGGACACGCGTTGTCTTGCAATTTCACTGACATGTGGGACTGTAATTGAATAAACCGGCGATAGACGAAATCTAATCGCTCGGCGGGTGTCGGCTGAGAAAAGAGAAACGGGGGAGGGAGAAGAGATCGCCCGCCCGCCACGCACGGACTCCAAGAAATATATGGTGATAATGTGAGGTGGGCCATGCTGGAGTCCGGACCGCTTCTGGAGCCTGCTCTGACCGCCCTGGCCCCTCAAGACGCCAGCTGCCCGTCGCATGCATAGCAAGTAGTCCCCGCTTATGTGGAGGAGAGAGAGGCATTGACAAAGTCAAGGAGTAACAGTGGAGACAATAGCTTTCATAAAAAATAAACAATGAATACTAGTTGCTCGTCCTCTATAAAGGAAAGAATACTTTCATTCGCTGACATGTGGGACGTCGACCATCCTGGTCCACCTGCCATGCACAAAATTATCCTGGTCTACCCCGGTCATATCGCAGGCCCAACCTTTCCCACTGGAAGTTGTTCGGACGAAGGAACCATCATGACTTCGTTGAATTCTGCTTCTTCAAGAAAACTTACTGTACCCGCAATACTACTACCACACGTGAAGACTGGATGACACTGTACCACGTCATATCACTGAAACCCACTAGGCCAAACTAGCCCGCCTAGGTCATCTATTTTGGAACGGAGGGAGTACGTCGCTGCATGCTATGATTTTGTGTTGCACGTTCTCTATACTTTTACTACAATTTTCCTACCCTATGAACCAAATGAGGCCTGAATGTATCCGTGTCGACTATTGTCTGATCGATCGCTAAGCCTACAATTTTACTCCCTCTGTTCCAAAATACTTGACTTTCATTTGTCCAAAAATGGATGTACCTATATACTAAAACATGTCTAGATACATCTATATTTTGACAAATAGAAGGCATGTATTGTGGAACGGGGGGAGTAGGAGCTAGGGCTATTGGTCGATCGACGAGGGATAAGTATAAGCGTACCACGAGCTCATCAGCCCCAACATTTCTCTTTGGTGAGTGTTTTGCAAGTACTATAGCTCGCACAGTAGCTAGCCTACTAACACCAAGAACCATCAAACAAGCCCTACTGATATGATAAACAGTTCAAACTTACATCTAAGCATGCCATATATTACATCAAAAGCTGGTGAGGATACATCTGTTTCCATAACTCGGAGAGGGTTCGCATGATTCATCGCATGATTCACTATCAAACAAAAGTAGCAAGATCCTCCCACACAAGACAGTGCACTAGCCCTAAGATGGTTTGATAACACACATCATTCTGGTAACTAAACACAGGGCAATGCAAACTACCCTGAAGGATTAGCGTGACCAACTATTTCTTGTCATCGATCTCTCGGGCAATGACCACAGCACGGACAGCGGCATGGGAATCGATTTCTGGGGCGATGTCCACAGGACTGACCGCGACATCGGAATCGATCTCTGGGGCGATGTCCACAGGATGGATAGCGGCATCGGAATCGATCTCTGGGGCAATGCCAACAGGACGGGCCACGACATCGGAATCATCAAGGACGTCCACCGGCACCTGCACAACCCTAACATATTAGCAAGCACATTACAAATAATCAAAAACCACAACCATGGTAATAAGCCATTATTTTTTACCTTGTGCAGCTCACCGGGGGATCTCATCCCTTCGGGGGCCATCTCCTCGTCCTCGATGGGGGCCATCACCTTGCCAGGGGAATATTGCTTCTCAACGGCGAATATATCCTCAAACTCGGTCTTGACCCTCACATAGGTGCCAATCAGAGTTCCTGGGGTAGGCACGGTGGGGCCCTTGCTGTTCTTCCAACTTTCTTTTGAGGAGTTCGTCCGCCAACGTCCTCAACTCTTTGGCCAGTGCTTGTTTCTTGGAGTTCTTCGTCTCCATGGGTTGGCCCGCCAACATGGTCAACTCGTTGGTCGGTGCTCACTTCCTGGAGATCGCTGTCTCCAGTGGGTTCTCCGCCGGCAACTCTTTGCCTAGTGCTCCAGGATCCATCAATGAACTGACAAACAAAAAGCAATCGAAAGGAAACCATAATAATGAAAACGGGAAAAGAATAGGATGTGAGAATCGGTCGGTGCTTCGCAAAAGAAGATTCTTGGAATGAAAATATAGCAGCATAACTGATTCGCCCACCTTTCCTTCGTCGGTACAGAAGAAAAATGGCAGAAGTGAGTAGCCTGGAGTGAGGTTTTCTTCAAGAAAGGGAAGAAAGGGCTTGAACGAGCGTTCCAGTGAAATGATGGTTGCTTTGTCCAGTCCAACTCGGAGGCCACCTTACTACTGCTGGTAAAGGTGTGGGTCTTGTGATATGACGGGTCATGATGGCCACACCGGGGTGACAGGTGAGTCTCGCCTGTAGCACCTTGCTGTGATTTGGTGGATGGCACGCGGGCCCGGATGCTTTGAAATGTCCTGCATGTAGATAGAGCGGCTAGTCATATAGGAGTGCTCAATATTGTGCACCGTGACCAAGGCGGAGAGGAAAATGAGAGAACTACGTAATTAATGCATGAGTTTAATTAGGGTAGTTTTGTAAAGTAGTACGAGATACTACCTCCGCCTAGATGAATAAGTCATTCATGTAGTTCTAGGTCATCGATTTGAGGAATTAAATATGCATTATATGTCATGAAAAGTATATCACTAGATTTCTACACGGATGTAGTTTCTAAATATATATTTTTTGTCACATATAATACATATTTACATAGTTAAATCGTCAACCTAGAACTATGTGAATGACTTATTCACCTAGACGGAGGTAGTACATTCCTCCAATCGCAAAATGCCTTGGTTCATGAGATTTGAGATTTGAGCCCTATAAACCGGAAGGGAGGGAGTACTGCACGGCTGCACGCGGTGTAGTCTAGTCACTTGTTGAAATCTCTAGAAAGGCAAATACTCCTTTCTGGTTTACAGGGCTATACTACTCCCTCCGTCTAGGTGTGTAAGTCATCTTACGAAAACCAAATAGTCCCAAAACACTTAGGCGTGGTGCACTAACTTCTACCTTGTTTCTTGTTTCTTGACATATAAACCAATAAGAGATGAGAGGTGTGCATGCTTTTAATGACTTGCAATGGCTAGTTCATTGCAAGCAATGCTATTAATTAGCAAATAAACATTGGTGACCCCAGGAGGAAACGGTGCTAAGTGCGTGGACCTATGCAGAATGAGTATCAACCAATGGATGATGGAGTTTAATTGTTAAACAATAGCAATTTTGTCTCACGCAAGAGCCTGGCTACTATATGCGTGCTCCAAGGCACTGCACCACGCGAGCGTTCGCAACTGCCACGTTCGGGTTGCACTTGGCTCTTCGCCTCTTTGAGAAGACGAACAATGATGTTACTCCTACTTCTACAGTATCGAATCCACTTCTGCATGTCCGTCCACCTTGTGCGGGAGGGATAGCGTGTAGCGAAAGCTTCTACTTACTGCTCCTGCCTTTGCATCTATGACTGGTGGGCCCAACAGGTCGTTGGCCCTCCTGTCATGCAGCCAAAGGCAGGTGTAGTTAAGGCACCCGAGCTCAATCCGCGAGGGAGAGGGCATTGTAGTAATCAAATTTCTCAGTCTTGTACGAGTTGATGCGACACATCAAAGCACTGCACTCTATATAAGGCTAGTCATAGTGGGGAGTAACTTAGACTAGTAACATATGTTACTAGTCTATGTTACTTATCTCTATAGTGCATAGTATCATAGATTAGTATCATAGGTGGTCTCATTTATTGACATGCATGACACATAGTAGCATCACATTTATTTTGTTACGGTGTCTACCTATGTTACTATAACCATCTCTCTCTTCTTTAATTGCCTGCCACATAAGCATGTTTGCGAGTCCCAAGTGCATGATACTACTTATGTTACCCCCACTATGGCCAGCCTAAGTGTTTTTACACATTTCAAATGGACTACTTCGTATGTAGACATAATCTTCTTCGTATGTAGTCACTTGTTCCAATCTCTAAAAAGACTTATATTTGGAAACGGAGGGAGTACAACGCATGCATGCATGTCGTGACTTTCCTTTTGATACTTGCATGTGTTGATTTGATGCACCTTGCCAAATTTTGACTATAAATTTAACTAACCAAATTTTCATGCATGTCACAAAAAATTATGGGGCTGTTTGGATTGTGACTATGTTTGTCTTATGTTACCACATTATTTTTCCCACACGTGCCACACTTGCCTAACCTGAGTTGCTCAAATTGTTAGACACACTTTGGCTTGCCTAAGGGAATCTTGCCACAATTTTTGTGTCTATGACACATTATTTTCGTGTCTATGACATGTGGAGTAGAAAATATAAATAATAATGCATGTTGGGGCAACCCATGTTTCCGCTAATTTTAGCCGTGGGCTTGTTCACAATTTTTACGAGGGGGTGGTTGTTCATTTAATGGAGGGACTTGTAGTACCAGACTTGAACGATACAAAGTGCGACCTGGCACACCTTAACACCACTTGGAACAAGTGGGTAGCTATCTCAAAAAACAATCAACAACTAAGAAAAAACCACGACCTGGCATGTAGTAGTACACAATTTTAAACGATTGTTTTGATGGAGTGAAGAAGGAAAACTACCCCACTACGTATATATAGGCCGGAGCCTCCACGCTTGCTTGCTAGGGTTGCTCTATTCACACACTCTCATCCTCTCCAGATCTAAACAAGATAGGGGTAGTAGCACTGTCTTTCTTCCTTCAAAAAACACTGGCTTTCTATCCTCACCGCTGGTTACAGATCCGGACGTATCCCCCTCCGCCGGTGAAGGGCAGGAGGGGCAGCATTTAGGCCGTCGTCGACAGCGAGGGAGGAGACCCACTGCCCACCGCACCGTTATCTCTGGCAGAGCGCCGGCGCGGGAGGTCCTCTGATCCCTTCGTCGTTGCCTGTGGGCGGATCCCACCTCCCACCGCCCACCTATCCACATCCCGACGACCTTCAGGTATATCTTCGTTCGAAACCGCCTTAGCTCTACCTCCCTAGCTCACTATGTCGCTGCATGTGCATCATTTGCTACCTCTCAGCCCCTCTCGATCGGATGGTCCAACGTCACCTAGTATTTTTTTTCTTCTACTGTTAGAGGTAAAGCTACTTCATGGAGTCGAATCTTGTACTCCCTCCATCCGAAAATACTTGTCATTGAAATGGATGTATCTAGATGTATTTTAGTTCTAGACACATCCATTTTGATGACAAGTAATTCCGGACGGAGGGAGTACTTGGTTCAAACAAAAAATAAAGTGGGGGTGGGGGAATTTAGTATGTACATCGGACTTGGTACAAACAGGAAGGAAAGGGAGTGAAAGTAGTATAGACTGGTCATCCAACTGGTATCTTGGTCGAAAAGGGAAATATAGGGGTAACGCTGTACATAGTGGTGTGACCAGGACTAGATTTGCTATCCACACATAGGAGTAGGTGGCTAGAGTGAACAAAAATGGGACCAACCCAAATATGTTTCTTGGATGTTTGTTTCTCGGGGGAACAAACTATGAATCACCACTTTATGCCCCTTGTTTACGTACATGGTGCTGGACTGCTGGTGCATCCACTGTCCCATGCCCTTATGCCAAATATTTAGTTGTTCTTAATCTAATGTCCCTGGTAAAAATGAAGCCATGCCATTGTTATAAGCCACGACAAGTTTAGCCAAATGTTTTTGCCTGTAATTGTTTGAGACTCCAACTGCTTCCTCTGTACCTTTTTGTGCAAATAGGGATATCCAACACACTTGGTTGCTGTTGTGACCTTTTGGTGCACTGCACA
The DNA here is from genome assembly GCF_018294505.1 of Triticum aestivum. Taxonomy (NCBI): domain Eukaryota; kingdom Viridiplantae; phylum Streptophyta; class Magnoliopsida; order Poales; family Poaceae; genus Triticum; species Triticum aestivum. Next base: position 324,493,650 of record NC_057813.1, read on the forward strand.
AAACTCTTCTTAAAAGAAGTGACTGTTGTGCTGTTTAACTGGAATGTCAGAATGGAACAGTTGGTTCATTTCGGTGGAACTGCACAAAGGGAGATCTGTGTTCCAATCCTCATCATCCATATTGGCGCCATAACCTTCCTTTAGGTAAGAATGATATTTAATGCATGTGTTCATCTCTATTTTCTGACTGCCATGAGAAAATAATGCTATTTTTTTACTAGTACACTTATACTCCCTCACTGACAAAACCAATTCTGAACTAGAAGGCCAATCATGTACTTGGTTTCACCAACTGGTGAGGAGAAAGAGAAACAGAGCATGAAGAGGAAGAAGAAGAAGAAGGAGGAGGAGGAAATGAAGAAGATCACACGATGGTACCGTCCTATGTTATCCTGACATCTTGCTAGTGGTGTTGTATTGTTGTGTTGCTACTAGTCTTAATTTACTTGGAAGACTAGCAAGATGCTCGTTTGTTGCACGTAACATCGAGATGCACTTAACAACAAGATCACCAAATCTGTTTTTTTGTAAGAGTATAAGAGTAATAGATAATAGAGTAGAGATAGATAGAGAAATGCAGTGATAGAGGCAAAGGTGTCCCGTCTTTCAATGAGATGATGGATATCGCTTTGGTGGAAGTCGACTTTGACGATCCGACTACGAACGTGCGAAGACGTCGCGCCTTAGCAATCGCTAAACCAACTCCGAGAGGTTATTGACCACGCCGGAGCACGATCAACCTGACCACGAGGGTCTGTTTCCTGCGAGCAAACGAAGAACAAGCAAGAAACTGAGATTGCAATCTGGATATTGCGAATATAAGATGAAAGCTTTATTGATCAAGGTGGGGTTCTGTGACGCCTTTGTCTGGTCGTTGAACACAAACGAAGTACGCGAAGTTGCAGCTATGGCGAACTTTTAATCTAAACAAAACCCAAAGTCTAAACGATGCCCTAAGGGCTGTATATATGGAGGAAGAGGGGGGAATTTCGTGGCCCTTGGTGGAGGGGTCCGAAATCAACCCTATCTCTTGTTTCCCCACACATACGGACTCTAAAAATAGCCTATACTTATGTATTTCGAAATTACATGGGCCTGGCCCAATAATAAGGTGACGCAGCACCTAAAATAGCCTCGGGATGAAATTTATGAAGTGGCATCTTGTATATTTCATCCAAGGCTTCATGCACCCATTATGGTGGCTTCAAAGTCCTGAAATCATCACTTGTAACTCCGTTCTTGTTCCCCTTGTGCATGCCATCATCTCCATGCTTGTTCTTGCTCCAATGTTCATCCTTCTCCAAGCTAGGCCCTTCATTTGTAAGCAAAACAAATGTATCCAATTTAGGCAGCATCATATTCTCATGAACATTAGAATCATTACCAAGAAACGAAAGTACCTGGTAATTTAGTTGGCGTGCACGAGCTCTAGTAATTGGTCCAGTATGTATAGCAGCAGGGGCTGTGGGTGTAACAATTGTATTGATGTCCTCATCATCCTCCCCTTCTTGAAATGAAGTCGTCCTCGACGAAAGTTCATCTTCCTCACCCAAATAAGGCTTCAAATCTGCAATGTTAAAAGTGGGACTAACCCCAAAATCTGCAGGCAGCTCAAGTTTATATGCATTATCATTTATTTTCTCTAACACCTTAAAGGGACCATCAGCACGTGGCATTAACTTTGATTTGCGCAAATCAGGAAATCTATCCTTACGCAAATGTAACCAAACAAGAACTCCAGGTGCAAACACAACATGTTTTCTACCCTTATCTCCAGCAAGTTTATATTTAGCATTCATCCGCTCAATGTTTTCCTTAGTTAACTCATGCATTTTTAAAATCAATTCAGCACGTTGTTTAGCATCAAAATTAACCTTCTCCGAAGATGGAAGAGGCAACAAATCAATAGGTGCACGAGGTAGGAAACCATACACAACTTCAAAAGGGCACATCTTAGTAGTAGAATGCAATGAACGATTATAAGCAAATTCAATATGAGGCAAGCATTCCTCCCACATTTTCTTATTATTCTTCAAAACAGCCCTAAGCATAGTAGACAACGTTCTATTGACTACTTCAGTTTGTCCATCAGTTTGGGGGTGACAAGTAGTACTAAAAAGCAGTTTAGTCCCCACCTTAGCCCATAAACATCTCCAAAAGTGGCTAAGAAATTTAGTATCACGATCTGAAACAATAGTATTTGGCACACCATGCAAGCGAATAATTTCACGAAAGAACAAATCAGCAACATTAACAGCATCATCGCTTTTATGACATGGTATAAAGTGTGCCATTTTCGAGAATCTATCCACGACAACAAATATGCTATCCCTCCCCTTCTTTGTTCGAGGTAAACCTAAAACAAAGTCCATAGATATATCCTCCCAAGGAACACTAGGTACAGGCAAAGGCATATATAAACCATGAGGATTGAGTCGTGACTTAGCTTTTTGACATGTAGTGCAGCGAGCAATAAAACACTCAACATCCCGTCTCATCTTTGGCCAAAAGAAATGTGTAGCAAGTACGTCCTCCGTCTTCTTCACGCCAAAGTGTCCCATTAATCCTCCTCCATGCGCCTCCTGCAACAACAAAAGACGAACGGAGCTAGCTGGAATGCATAGCTTGTTAGCACGAAACACAAATCCATCATTAACAACAAACTTGTTCCACATTCTTCCTTCTTTACAATTCTGCATTACATCTTTAAAATCAGCATCATGTACATATTGATCTTTGATGGTCTCCAAACCAAATATTTTGAAGTCAAGTTGTGAAAGCATAGTATAGCGACGAGACAATGCATCAGCAATAACATTTTCTTTTCCCTTCTTGTGTTTAATGACATAAGGGAAAGTCTCAATGAATTCAACCCATTTAGCATGTCTACGATTCAGTTTAGCTTGACTTTTAATATGTTTCAAAGATTCATGATCAGAATGTATAACAAATTCTTTGGGCCATAAATAATGTTGCCATGTTTCTAAAGTCCGAACAAGAGCATATAATTCTTTATCATAAGTAGAATAATTCAGACTAGGCCCACTCAATTTTTCAGAAAAGTATGCAACAGGTTTGCCATTTTGTAATAACACACCTCCTAATCCAATTCCACTAGCATCACATTCAAGCTCAAAAGTCTTATTAAAATCAGGAAGTTGGAGTAAAGGAGCATGTGTCAACTTATCTTTCAATACCGTGAAGGCTTCTTCCTGTGCGGTACCCCAAAGAAAAGGCACATCTTTCTTTGTAAGCTCATTGAGAGGTGCAGCAATGGTGCTGAAATCTCTCACAAAACGCCTATAGAATCCAGCGAGGCCAAGAAAACTCCTCACTTGTGTGACCGTTTTGGGCTGCGGCCAACTCTCAATAGCTTCAATCTTGGCTTTATCAACTTCAATTCCCTGTGGAGTAACAACATAGCCAAGAAAAGATACTCGGTCGGTGCAAAAGGTGCACTTCCCAAGGTTACCAAACAAACATGCATCACGTAGAGCAATAAAAACAGCACATAAATGTTCCAAATGTTCTTCCAAAGATCTGCTATAAATCAATATGTCATCAAAGTAAACTACCACAAATCGTCCAATGAAAGCACGTAAAACTTTGTTCATTAATCTCATGAAAGTACTAGGTGCATTAGTTAACCCAAAAGGCATGACTAACCACTCATATAATCCAAACTTAGTTTTAAATGCTGTTTTCCATTCATCTCCCAATTTCATACGAATTTGATGGTAGCCACTACGCAAATCAACTTTGGAGAATATTATAGAGCCACTCAATTCATCAAGCATATCATCTAGCCTAGGAATAGGATGACGATAACGAATAGTAATATTATTAATGCCTCTACAATCAACACACATACGTGATGTACCATCCTTTTTCGGCACTAGAATAATAGGAACAGCACAAGGACTAAGGGATTCGCGTATATAACCTTTGTCGAGAAGCTCTTGTACTTGACGCATAATCTCCTTCGTCTCCTCTGGATTGGTACGGTATGGTGCACGGTTTGGCAGTGAAGCACCGGGAATTAAGTCAATCTGATGCTCAATCCCTCGAATAGGCGGTAATCCCGGTGGCACGTCTTGTGGAAAAACGTCAGCGAACTCCTGCAAAATGTTAGTGACAGCAGGAGGCAAAGAGGAAGGCACGTCCTCGAATGAAAATAATGCCTCTTTGCACACAAAAGCATAGCAAACAGCTTTGCTGAAATCTAGCTCATCAATATCAGATTTGGTGGCAAATAAACATGCACTTTTCAATTTAATTTCAGAAGCAACACTAGATGGCTTATTATTAGGCTTCATTTGTTGCTCAAATTCTTTTGCCACAATCTGATTTTCACTCTTATTCTTCTCCTGTTGTGCTTTATTAGCTCTATTAATATCATCTTTCAAAATGGAATCAGGAGTCATAGGAAGCAAAGTAATATTTTTATCCTTATGAACAAGAGTATAGTGATTGTTTCTACCATGGTGTACAGAATTTTTATCAAATTGCCATGGTCTACCAAGTAATAAGGAACATGCTTGCATAGGTACCACATCACAATCAACATAATCAGCATATGTAGAGATACTAAAATGCACACGAACAGTACGTGTTACCTTAACCTTGCCGCTGTTGTTGAACCATTGGATGTAGTAAGGATGGGGATGTGGTCTTGTGGTGAGAGAAAGCTTTTCCACCATCTCCATGCTAGCCAAGTTGTTGCAGCTCCCTCCGTCTATGATGACGCGCACAGAACGTTCCTTCACAACTCCCTTGGTATGGAACAAATTGTGCCTCTGATTTTGCTCAGCTTGTGTGACCTGCACACTCAAAACACGTTGAGCAACTAAACATTCATACCTGTCAGCGTCTTCAGGAGCCATGTATTGCGTCTCATGATCAGAATCATCTCCACCATGTTCTTCACGTGTAATAAGAGCCAAAGTCTCCTCATCATAGTCACTAGCGGACTCATATCCACCATCTGCGGTAGCAATCATCACACGCGGAGATTTGCATTCTCTCGCATAATGACCTCCTCCCTTACAACGACGACAAATAATATCACTTGTGTGCCCTGTTGATGCCATGGAAGAAGAAGAACGCTGTGCAGGCCCCGCAGGTGCGCTCTTGGCAGATAATGGTGGTTGCGCCTGTTTTCTGGTATCATGGCCGGAGGTGGCACCGGATGGAGGTGCTGGTGCAGTTGAAGTAGAAGATGCACGTGGTGTCCATGATGAAGGTCGGCCTGCAGAAAAGTTAGTTCGCCCCAATGCTTGTCGATCCTGCACTTCACGTTCAGCTTTACAAGCAAGATGGAATAAACGAGTGATATTAGTATACTCCTTATAGTCTAGAATGGTCTGAATCTCTCTATTTAATCCACCCAGAAAACGTGCAAGCATAGCTTCATTCTCCTCAACAATACCACATCTAATCATGCCAGTTTGTAATTCCTGATAATATTCTTCTACAGAATTTTTCCCTTGTCTTAAACGCTGCAATTTTTGAAGCAATTCACGTTGATAATATGGTGGAACCCAACGCGTACGCATAGCAGTTTTCAAAGCAGCCCAAGTAGTTGGAATAGGATATAATCTACAATGTTCAGACCACCAGACACATGCAAAACTAGTGAAAGCACAAACGGCAGCAGCAACTCGTCTCTCCTCAGGATATTGTAAACATGTAAATCGTTGTTCAGTTTCTAACTCCCAAGTAAGATATATATCAGGAACATATCTACCCTCAAATGGTGGAATATTCAATTTCAGTTTAGGAATATGGACATCATCTCGTACCTGAGGTGGTGGTGCAGGCCTACCATTACGAATATATACCTGAGGTCGACCTGCTGGTGGTGGTACAGGTGGCTGCATGTAGTGTTGATTTTGATCAACCTCATCCTCATAATCTCCCACATAATCATCCTCCTCCGCATCAGCAGCAGGAACCACAGAAGTATCAACAGCAGCACCAACAGTTTGGCCAAACGCAAGAGGAACACGGCTTGCTCGGCGGAGGTCTGCTTCGCGACGTGGAGGTAGTCGTTGTTGTTGTTGTTGGAGAGGTGCGTTAGGTGCAGCGGGTGGTGGTGGTGGAAGACGTGCGAGCAATTCATTAAACTTGTTATCGAGCTTTGTTTCGAACGTCTTCTCAAGGCCAGTGATCTTCTGCATGGCCTCTTCAAAATTGTTCAGCACATCTTGCACCTGTTCAGTCATCATTTGCTGAAACTTAGCATGAAGCTCCTTGTTCGATAAATTCTCCCAGTCAATCTCGTCGGCTTGTGATCCTGGCATGGTTAGCAGCAATAGAAACACACAAGAATATGATCCTACAGACTACTAAGAAGTGGTGGTGGTGTATCACAAATCCGTCAAGCAAATCTCAAATTCTTACCAGTTCTTACCCAGCAGCAGGCGGTGATCGGCAACCGTTGTAGTAAAAAACTCTCAAAGCTTGGATAGAGCGATTACCAGGGAGAGTCAAACACACGACGTAGATGTATGTGGAGTTGGGAAGGCTTATAGTATGGTAGCAAAAAGGGTCAGCAATAATCAATTCAGAGATGCAAAGTTGAATAAACGCTCAACGACGGTACTGTGCTGGTCCTAGGCTAGACTGTGCTAGAGACGAGAGCCTAGAACACCAACAAAATCACGGCGCGGCACGTAAACAAGGGAAAAGCACACTCTGAATTTTTTTTTTGCTCTTTTTTTTTTTTTGCGCTGCT